>NW_028242112.1:0-116467 GCF_964263255.1 Lissotriton vulgaris | reverse complement strand
ATATAAATAGAGTTTAAAGTAGGAAATGTTGAATATTTTATTACATACTTTTAATATAATTAAAATTAAATATATTCCACCAATATTTAGAACTATATTCATCCAGCTATTATATCTATACTAATATAATAAAGAGAGAGTTCAAAACTTTGAGGCAGGTAATCTCCGGAACCACAGCACCAATCACAACACTCAATACAGCGTTGGAAAGGGCAGTGACAGCAGAAGGCCATAGGCTATGCAGATGCCCATCATATACATTTAAAAGGTAAAAGAACCGTGCCAGCAAAGTAGTCCCTTGTGGGCGTGTCTGCGTTGTGCTGTGGGCGTATGCTGGGGGCGTGACAAACGCTGGGGGCGTGTGGTACGTTCCGCCCTTCATGCCATGTCTCATATTGTGTGCTTTGAGCGTGTGCTGGGGGCGTGAGCGTGTGCGGGGCGCAGGATTACGGAAAAAAAAGCGAGTGTTGTGCCCAATATTTCATTGTTTTTTCTTCCCAGGTTCTGTACATTCCAGCTCCGGGTGTCCACCCTGCTCCCTTTAAATACCACTGCACCCCATAATCATAACCCACCCTTACTCCTTAAAATACCCCAATACCCTTAAACACTAACCCATCTTAACCCTATAAATATACCCTGTACCCCACAACCCAAACCTATCCCTAATCCCTAAAAATACCCCTGTACCCCAAAACCCAAACCTAGCCCTGAACCCTAAAAATACCCCTGTACACCAAAACCCAAACCTACCCCTGAACCCTAAAATACCCCTGTACCCCAAAGCCCAAACCTAACCCTGTACCCTTAAAATACCCCTGTACCCCAAAACCCAAACCTACCCCTGAACCCTAAAAATACCCAGTACCCCAAAACCCAAACCTACTCCTGAACCCTAAAATACCCCTGTACCCCAAAACCCAAACATAGCCCTGAACCCTAAAAAAACCCCTGTTCCCCAAAACCCAAACCTAGCCCTGAACCCTTAAAATACCCCTGTACCCCAAAACCCAAACCTACCCCATAACCGTTAAAATACCCCTATACCCCAAAACAAAAAAACCTAGCCCGAACCCTAAAAATACCGCTGTACCCCAAAACCCATACCTATCCCTAAACCATAAAACTACCCCTGTACCCCAAAACCCAAAACTATATCTGAACCCTTAAAATACCCAAACACCCCAAAACATATACCTCAGTACCCCAAAACATAAACCCCTATACCCATACGTACCTTATCCAAACATTTAAAAAAAAACATGCTTTTACCATTCATGCATTTACAACAAATTTCGTTGTAAATGTATGCATGGTAAAAGCATATAAAATGTAATGCCATACATTATAATGGCATTGCGGAGTCATGGTACTTTCGTAATGAAAGTATGCGGAGTGATGATATGCAGAAAGAAAGTTGCGGAATAATGGGTGTTTACCCTCCCCAGTAAGTACATTGGTGGCACGGCGGCCCACATCTCCAGCAACATACTCATATTGTTTCACCACCGATTTGAAAAATGCACAGGTCTCTCTCATTGATGGCCAGCACCGACATACACTTTTAGACACACCTCCCGGCACAAGTTCTAGAATTGCGAACTTTAGAGCTGGGGACCTACGTTCAATTCTCGGCATCAGCTCAACATCCTGTGATTCCAGGCAAATCGCGTTGTCTCCCCGTGCCTACCACAAATGAATGTGTTCTTCTGTAATGTAAATTGTCTCATGCCATGTTGTCGAGTTTGCGCTATATAATATTGCAAGGAAAAATAAAGTAGGGAAACTCGAGTTCACACACTACTGAACGCGCACTCTTAAGTGCATCAGCAGTGCACTGTGAATCGGAGCGTTTCACAGGCCTGTCACAGATAAGAAATGCTATCAAAACTAAATCATACAAAACAATATACTACTGGCCGGCAGCAATTCATACCCGGACAACGTCGGGACGGGCTGCTAGTATATATATATATATATCGCTCTTGCAGCAATGATAACAGGCCACACCATCTGACTTCAAAAAGATCTTTATTCCAATGAATGAAGCCAATTCAAGCATTACGCGTTTCGAGTCTCATGACTCTTAACCATATGCCACTGACTGCTGTTTGCGGTGGGTTTGTTTAGTTTTTAAATACGTAACTTTTTGACACGGAAAAGGGACATTAATCCAGTCATTTAAAGGATCAGTCGTTTCGCATTCCTTCATTTTAAATAAAGTGTTGTTCAGTCTCTTTAGTGCAACGAGGAAATGTACAAGTTTCAATAAAGGTCAAAACAGTTAACCTCCAAATGGCTTCATATTCATGTATTCCATCGTTGTAGATTCTAAAAGCTCTTCTCAGTGTTTAAGGGACTGCAACCCCCACAATGCTTTACGACTGTCCTCATTCTTTTGCTGGTTCCCCATGTCGATTTCGGTACAACTTCCCCATTTACACTGTGCGCAAGTGCAAACTTGCATCAAAAGGAAAAGTTCCATACCTCGAGCACAGTTTCCAAAGGTGAGTTCCACTACCACCACTAATTTAGATATTTGAAGTCACAAAGTGCATCGTAAAGATTCCTACAGCAAATCCTGGCTGTTTTCATAGTTCAATTCCCAAGTTCAGGCGGGCCTCTCAAAGCGGCCTCTTCCATCGCAGCTCAGTTACTGTTCAATGGCACAGCCGGCAGGCATCCCTTTGATAAGCGTCAAGCTTCTGTCCCAAGATTTCTGACAATAGGAATTAGGCATGAGCGGGAAATCCGTTACGCCCGCGGATTTTTGGGAAATCCGCAATCTGCGAATTTTTGCGGATTTCCCGCAAAATCCGCAAAAAAAATCCGCGGACGTAACGGGTTCAAAAGTTGAACCCCCACTCATGTAACTATTTTACAATGGCGCCAGCAAGCTGCCAGCGCCGTTGTAAAATAGTTACAAAGTTAGCTTGCACAGGAACCACTAGATAAAACGAAGCAGGTGCTGCTTTATTTTATCTAAGTGCTTCCTGTGCAAGGTAACTTTGTAACTATTTTACAACGGCGCTGGCAGCTTGCTGGCGCCATTGTAAAATAGTTACATCATACATGCCACATTTCAGAAGCACCTTTTCCTCCCAAGCTGCACCGCCCACCCGTGGGCTTTCCAGGGCGCACACACAGCCGGCATGTCTGTTAAGTAGGCTGGGCACATTGTGTTCGCACAGGTTTCTGCAAGTTCGCGAGGGTTTTGTACAATTTCGCAATTTGCGAAATTGTACAAAACCCTCGCGAACTTGCAGAAACCCGTGCGAACACACACAAAAGAAAAATCCTCAAAATCCGCAAGAATTTGCGGATTTTGCGGATTTTCGCAAGCCGCAAATTCGCAAATCCGCAAATTCGCGGATTGCCAATCCGCAAAATCCGCCCATGCCGCTACCTTGCGGATTGTGGGCCCGTTTACAGGTGTGTCAGACACCTTAAAACACAGGAAACAAACCATTCGCTCTTGCAACAACGATAACAGGCCACACCATCTGACTTCAAAAAGATCTTTATTCCAATTAAGGAAAGCCGATTCAGGCATTACGCGTTTCGAGTCCCATGACTCTTAATCATATGCCACTGACTGCTGTTTGCGGTGGGTTCATTTAGTTTTTAAATACGTAACTGTTTGACATGGAAAAGGGACATTAATCCAGTCATTTAAAGGACCAGTCGTTTCGCATGTTCAGTCTCTTTAGTGCAACGAGGAAATGTATAAGTTTCAATAAAGGTCAAAACAGTTAACCTCCAAATGGCTTCATATTCATGTATTCCATCGTTGTAGATTTCTAAAAGCTCTTTTCAGTATTTAAGGGACTGTGGGGCATATTACCAAGCAATAGCGATAATTATCGCTATTGCTTGGTTAGAGACAAAAATTTACCGCTGAACTGCGGCGATTTTTATCGCAGATAAACCTTGGTATTACCAAGGTTTATCGCAAATGCAATAAAAATCGGCCGCAATGCATGAATATCACTGAAAAGTCAGCGATATTCATGCATTACCGAGCTAATGCTCTTAGCCATATTATCCACCTCTCATTGGATAACATGGCTAAGAACTGCTCAGGGCAGGTGTTAGCTTTTGGAGATATTCGCGCTTACCACGCATATCTCCAAAAGTTGGTAATAGGAGATAGCGATGTTAGCGACTGTTTCCAGTTGCTAACATCTTGGCACGCCCACTTTGCATGTCATTAGTGATAAATATCACTGACATGCAAAGTGGGGCCCAAGATGGTCGCTATCTCCTACTAGCTGTCGCTAACACCAGTTAGCGACAGCTAGTAGGAGATAGGTAATAGGGAAATAATTTTACCTCCGCTTTCTTGGCTTTTAAAGCCAAAAAAGCAGAGATAAACCCCCTTGATAATATGCCCCTGCATCCCCCACAATAGATATATATTCCTCCAATCCCGCCCGATTAAGAAACGGGTCTGACACATGCTAGGGTTGCCCAACGCCAATTTAATACCACCAGGATACAGCACAACATTGGCGCAAAGTACCATATAGTCGCAGCCCCTGGCAGACGCGTTTCGGCGGTTGCCTTCCTCAAAGCCGGGTGTCTGCTGTGTGTTTCAAAGATGACAGTCTTTCGCTGGGCTTTTCTTAATACGTCCTACCAAAGATTCCCATTGGCTCGATGTTATAGCCATAGAAAGCGGACAGGGGAGGTGTCATCCAGCAAATGCTTTGCTGCTTTCCTCTTTTGAGATTCTTGGGTGCCGTTCGTCGATCCCGCTGTGTGGAAGACGCCAGTCCAAAGTTCAACACTAGGTACAGTGACCCGCATTGGCATACAATAATGCTCTCCGATCTGCCGCTCCCATGTATTTAGCGGGTCACGATGGCGGAATCCAATATTGCCGGGCAACCCTCTCAGCAGACCATATGCTCCCTCTCCCCGATACCTATACCAGAAGTCCAGTATGCATATATATAACCTAATGCTGGTTCCCAGTAGGCAGTTATAGTTAGGACCTATTTTCCTTAGGAAGTCCGCAACATTCTATTCCCAATGACTTTGGGGCTGATTGACAAATCTTCACGAAATATTCAAAACTTATGGCCAGCTCCGGTCCACCAATATCCTGAAAGTTTCACAGTGATTCGTCAAGCAGGGGCCGGGAAAAAAGGGGGGTTCTAAAACGTGTTTTCCCCATGCAATTTCCCTAGGAACCTTTAATTGCAGTTACAACCCGAACTGCTCAACGGAATTACACCATATTTGGCAAAGAGGTAGTCCTTGATTCACACTCGTGCCTTTTGGTTAAATCGTGTAAATCTGTTCAGTCATTTTTTAGATATTAAAGGATAAAATACATATATATCTGGATGGAGCCTAACGACACATCTCATCGTGAGATCTGATTGACTGTCAGCACTTCATCCAAGAAGTGTTGGCAGCCATCTTGGGACCAAAATACATGATAGCACCTCATTAAAAAGCATTACAGTTAATAGAAGGTTTTAAGACTTTAGTTACATTATAAATCATTTGTTGATGGTACCATACTCATTTTAGGAATTGTGGTGTGTTCTAAGGTGATTTTACCATGTGAAAAAGACTTCTGCTGAGATATCATGAATCATGTTTGAGAGAAAACTATTTTCTCATGCTTTTCCCAGAGAGGTTTGGAAGGTGATTTTAGTAAAGACACTCTACACGGTGATGAAGTTGAGTATAATTTAATGAGTGTTTATCATCAGGTGCTCCCAGCTGGGCGGCATATCATTACCAACATTCCAAAGCTGCCTCCAGGCTGACAACTTGGGCTGAACCATAATAGGGGAAAGGGGAGGGGGGAACAACCAGGAGGGAGGAACCAATATAAAGTTACAACACATCTTCCTCCCTAAGGGAACAGGAGGGGAGGGGGAAAGAGACAGACTAGGGGAAACAATGAAATATATAAACATTGGTCCGCAAAGCAGACATTTCCTTTTTTTTTCCTTTTTGGTTCCAGGCCTAGGTAACGGATGCAAGGCTAACCTACTCTACCGTGAGGGATCACCTCATGCTATACTGCAGGTGCCAGGACGGGGTGGTCCTTTTCCTGTGACTTTCCCTTCGCTGCCCCAGTTCCACCGCTCTGTCACCTGACTCTGCTCTATCCTCCCCTAACAAATGTCTCTTGGTAGTGACAGGGACCACTCTATCTTGACTCCACACTCTTCCATCCTGCATCACTACAACATTGCTCTTGACCTCCCTTATCCTCCCTGGGGCGTAGAACCTGTCCTCACTTTTCCCCACTCTGTCTGGCCTCCTGATGTACATCATCTGTCCTCTACTGAGGTTCTTTTCTTTTGCACCCCACTTCCTGTCGTACCACTCTTTGTACTTGTCTTGCTTGTCTTCAATTCTCCTCTTCATGTCCTCCGGATCTACTTCTAGATGACTTCCTCTCCCCATCCACTGTAGGGATAGCTTTGATCCCGCCTTTCTTCCTCTCATTAGCTCGAAAGGTGAATGTCCTGTGGTGGAGTTGGGGGTGGTATGGTAGGCCCACAAAGTTTCCATTACAGCTTCTTCCATATTTTTCCCTGACTTTCCTGCCAGCTTGATGCTCTCCTTAAGTAAGCAGTTCGCCCTTTCCACTTTGCCGTTAGCCTTGGGACAGTACAACGGTGTGCGGATATGGGAAATAGAACAGTCTTTTAAGAATTCTTTCATTTCATCCGCAATCAGCTGGACCCCATTGTCCGTTATTAACGTTGCGGGGATCCCCTCTCTCGAGAACACCTCTTTCAAGAAACATATCAAGGACTTAGTATTGATGTTCACTACAATTTTGTGAGTTATCCAGTTGAAATAGTAGTCTATCAGTACCAATAGATACACATCTTGTAAGCCTCTTCCGTGAATGGGTCCCTTGATATCAAATCCCAGTTTTTTCCACTGAGCCAATGGTACTTCCACTGGTATCAAAGGAGAATGCTTGGTTACTTTGGACTTGTCACTGATGCTGCATGCGTAACAATCTCGTACCTTCTCCTCCATTTCTCGGTCCATCTCCGGGAACCAATAGTCTGCTCTTAATCTAGATTTACACAAGCTTCTGCCCAGATGACCTTCATGGGCTAAGGTGATGACTTGCTGCCTCACTCCCTCAGGCGGAACTAACTAGTTTTCCCGACTTCATGAGAAAGTTTGCCTCAACTGAGAGATCCTCTCTTACATTCCAATACGGTTGGATTTCCCTTTCCAACTCTTTGCACTTCTTTGGCCACCCCGTGACAATGTACTTCTTCACCTTCTTCAAAGTCTCATCTCTTTCCACATGATTTTCCCAATCTTCCTTCATCACAGCTGCTACACTTATCTCCAAGATGGTGTCCTCCACCTTTTTCTCATCTGTTTCGCTGAGAACCGGAGCTCTTGAGAGGAAATCCGCTACTCTGTTCTGTTGTCCTGGTATGTACACTGCTCGAAAATTATATCCCTGTAGGCCCAATACCCACTTGGCAATGCGCGGGGTAATTTCCTCCATATTCTTCTTGATGAACAGAGGAACCAACGGCTTGTGGTCCGTGTGCACCTCGAATGGTACTCCCCACACGTAGAATTTGAAGTGTTTGATGGCCCAGTATACAGCAAGTGCCTCCTTTTCCACTGTAGAATAGTTTGCTTCTGGGGAAGTAAGAGTTCTTGATGCGAAAGCAATTACCTTAAGTTGCTTCTCTTCTCTCTGTGACAGGGTTTCTCCTATTCCCCTGTTGCTTGCATCGGTGGTTATTATTATTTCTTTTTCTTGATCAAATTTGCCAATGAAAGGTGCCTGAATTATGGCATTTTTTATGTCTCTGAACGCCTTTTCTTGATTCTCACCCCATTAGAAAATGCTGTCTTTCTTCACCAATTCTCTCATGGCATGTGTTCTGATAGCAAAGTCTTTAATGAACTTCGCCATGTATTCCGCCAGTCCCAGAAATGACAACAATTACTCTTTGTTAGTTGGCGTAGGTGCATCTCTGACGGCATTGACCAAATCACATTTTGGTTTGATCCCTTCTTCGGAGATGGTATGGCCCAAGTAATCCACTGAGCTCACACCCAATTTACATTTGCTCAACCTGATGGTGAATCCTACTTCCTTCAGCCTCCTTAGCACCCCTTTTAAGTTCTCGCTATGTTCCTCCTCATTGGAGCCATAGATGAGTATGTCATCCTGGAAGCACATGGTTTTCCTGCATTCCCTGAGGATGTGCTGCATCACCCGTTGGAAGGCCGCTGCCGCCGACGCCAAACCGAAAGGCATCCGTAGAAATTTGAAATTGCCGAACGGAGTATTGAACGCCGTCAGAGACTGTGACTCCGGATGTAGCACTATCTGATAGTAGGCCGAGGACAAATCCAGCACACTAAAGTACCTGGCACCCTGTATGGTGGTCAACATCTCTCCAATTCTCGGGAGGTGGTACTGGTCTATCAGGATGTTAGCATTCAAGTCTCTCAGGTCTACACACAACCTTATGTTCTTTCCTCCATCCTTGGTCGTGAGAACGACCGGAGCCAACCAAGAAGATGTCTCTATTTCCTTGATCACCCCTTGGCAGACCAATTTGTCCAACTCGATTTTCAAAGGCTCTTTCATGCGTAGAGGTATGGAACGTGTTTTGTGTATAACTGGCACTGCCCCCTCCTTGAGTGTAATCCTGTGCATATAGTTCTTCAGCACCCCCAGCTTTTTCACTAAACACCTCCTTGAACTCCTGGGTGACCTCTTCTGCTACACTGGAGGGTTCAACTAAAAGCACTTGTTCACTGTTGTTGGGGTCTAGCTTGATGCCTAGTTCCTTCTGATGTTTCCAACCCAACAGATTAGAACCTCTCATGGAGACATACACTTTCCCTACCGTGTGCCTATCCTTAAAGGTTATTCTCATTTTTGTCATACCCTCTAGCGGTATACGCTTCTTGAAGTATCCTACTGGATTTATGTCAGCTTTCTCTAACACTACTCCTCGTCCTGCAAACTTCTCATCAAACTCCCTCTTGTCTATGAGTGTGTATGGAGAGCATGAATCAGCAAAAACAACAATTTTTCCCCATCCAAAGTAATTTCACATTTTGGATATTCATTACATTCATTTTCCTCCTCATTCCCCACCTGGAAAATATATGTTTTCTCTCTCTCATCCTCAATTTCTACATTTTCCACCATATGTACTTTTTGGTTGAAATTCTTACACACCTTAGAGAAATGCCCTCTTTTGTTGCATTTCCTACACAGAGTATCCCTGGCAGGGCACTTCCAGTTGTTTGCTAGGTGACTTGGGCTACCACATTTGTAACAAAATAAACCCTGAGGGTTGTTGCGCTGACTAACCTTAGCCTTCTCTCCTACTTTACAAATAGTCTCCCCCTCGTGTGCCCCTTTGCTCTCAATTTTTTCTCTTATTGCTCCCTCGTGTATTTTCATCTCTTTCATACACATGGCTGTATGCTCTAACCCTTTAGCTATACTCAATGCCTCTTCCAGGTCAGGATTCCTAGTAAGGAGTTCCTCTTGTATCCTTGAGTCATTCGTGCACCTCACAATCTGGTCCCTTATCATTGAGTCAGTCAATGCCCCAAATTCATACGTAGCTGCTAAACCCTTCAGAACCGCTACGTAATTTGTGACTTTTTCATCTTTCTTTTTGGCCCTTTTGTAGAACTTGTGCCTCTCCAACACAACATTTAGTTTAATTTTAAAGTGTTCCTCCAGTCTCATCAAGGTATACTCATATATATTCACCCCTTCAACCTCCTCTTGTTCATCATCTACTAGCCTACCAGTTATGTCCTCGAACACTTTTCTCCCATGTATGCCCAAATTGTGTAACAAAATATGTTGTTTCCTCACATTGTTATAATTTCCTCCTCCAATCGCTATGAGATAGGACTTGAAAATCCCTTCCCATCTCTTCCATGGTATTTCCGGCTCCCCCAGCTCATTTTGGAAGGGTGGGGGCTGGCTCATTCCTGCACCTGCCATGGCCATCCACTAGATGAACCTCAGTTACTGTGCTAAAAATAAATTAAAACTTAACCTGAGGCTGGAGGTAGGGAGGAAATAAGCTTCTCTACTTTAGGTCAATTGGTACAATTTTGTATAGGCACTAAACATTAATTTAAATGAAAGTGTGTTTCCACCTCCCCAAAAATCAAGAATAACAAAGTAGAAACTTAATACTGGCTTTCCTATCACGTTGCTGAGGAAACCCCCCCTCCCCAAGCCGCCGTGAGGAGACAGAATTGGGGGTACACTGCTTCCGACCACTCCAGTCTTAAACCAAACGGAGACTGCGGTGCAAACGCGCCAAACTGGCACTGCTCACTCGGACACGCTACGCTTCCCTCACAGCGCTGGCTGGTGCCGTTTCACCTCACGAGCTCACCCCCAGCCTCTCCTCACGTAGGCGGTGTAGAATCCACTGCCTCAGAGGGTTGCACAGTTCACACGGCCAAGTTCTGCTCACCTCACAAGCATTGGCAGATGCCGTTTATCCTCACAGAATCACCGCCGGCTTCACCACACACAAGCGGTAACGGATCCCCCGCTATTGCTTGCCTCAGACGCCTCTCAGCACACCGCAGCTCACCTATGCAAGTCCCTTCAAAAGCGATGGACGAACCTCCTTCTTGGTGAGCAGGAATCACTCACAGCACACCACACTGCCGACACCGGCTCTACCCTCAGCTAGCGGCCCCCACTTGGATATTGCCTGGGTTGCCGCTTTCTTCATCAAGTCTCTGCTTTCCTGTACACGGTGGTGTAGTGACGCGATGCTGAATAGAAATGCTGCAGTGATGCCAGGCAAGGTTTCTCACACAGGGTAAGTTGATCTTCCTGCCAATTCTTCCGTCCAAGTAAAAATTAGTCCAGGGGGGTGCACCACGTTGACCCTGGCTCAGCTCCTTGACCCTCGTCGCCAAAAAGTGTAGTAAAGACACTCTACACGGTGATGAAGTTGAGTATAATTTAATGAGTGTTTATCATCAGGTGCTCCCAGCTGGGCGGCATATCATTTACCAACATTCCAAAGCTGCCTCCAGGCTGACAGCTTGGGCTGAACCATAATAGGGGAAAGGGGAGGGGGGAACGACCAGGAGGGAGGAACCAATATAAAGTTACAACAGTGATCTATAAGCTAAACGGAGAGTATATTTTCTGTAAATTCACATTATCTTTCTCAGTTATGTAGAAATGAAGTCTGACGTTCTCAGTAAAACATACACATCCAACAAGGGCAGAGACTGTCAGTTGATTCCTTTGTGTTCTACTGCAGCTTCCCAGAGTGTTCTAAAGAACAACTAGAGTGCTAACAACCTTACTTATGACAAAAGTATAGCACACCTGAAGACAGCTTGACTGGAATAAAGTGGTAACTCTTAAAACATTTAATTTAAAAAGGAACAAAATGAGGGGGTTCCTTTTGGCATAGAAAGTATGATTAGTGCTGCAGAAAGAAAATTAGGGCACATTTTAAGTGACTTCTCAAATCCTCTTCTATTTCATTAAATATAAATTCTGACATGCAGACTGAAACATGAACTTTCAATACCAGCAGCAGACTTCCCTGGTGAGCAGTAGCTTTACTACAGTGATCTAATGAGCAACTATAGTGTAATCACTGAAAGTAGTTCCTACTGAGGAGCCTGTAGTAAATGAGGAAATTATGAAACTTCATAACAAATAAGTCCCCCAAGATGGCCGCCAGAGACAAAAGGTAGGTTACAGTATACAAGGGAACCCGTAATAATGGCCAAGGACAACGGGTAGTACTACTTATTTTTATTTTACAAAGGTCCTGGGCTTTAATAATACTTAGAGAAATGATTTTCACAGACTTCAAATAAGGACTGTGTTTTCTTTCTTCAGTGTCCAGAAGTGTTTATTTTGAACACAATTTTTTGAGTATAAACAGAGTAAAGTGAGACAAGTCACACATTAGTAACTGGGCACAAGCCTGTACCAAGTCAAAAGGAAGACAATACATGGGAGAAAGGAAAAAGATTTAACAGGCAAACAAGGAGAGCAGGGTGGCTTATGATACAATACAAAATTTAAATAAGCTCAAACCCACAGTAGCTGCCATGGAAATTGCAAATCATAAAACAAGCAGTACTGCAAAACAGTCGACGAACGTTTCGATCCCTATCTCCAACAATATAGTGGGATCATCTTCAGGACTAAAATGGGTTTTGCCTGATTGGTCGAGTAAGCCTGCAAGGTTTAAACAGGAAGAAAAAGGGGGGAAATGAAGAAGGTTTTTCATCAATTAATTACATAATGAAAGGCTAAACAGCTAGTCAGAAACCACTCTTTTCATGCAGGGTGCAACACGTGCACATGCAGTTGTTTATTCCAAAGGGCACGGGTGGCAATGTGCTCATATTTGGAGAGTGAAAATGACCGAGTTGAGTGGGACATACCGCATTGGACAATGAAAATTGTGTGCTCAGTGTCGGGATACACAGTGCTTGTGAAAAAAATGGCAAGGTGGGGGAGTGTTGGCCAAGAGGTCGTCAAGATTGTGAACTAACCGTAATACCAGGATTTCTAATTACCACGAGTGATGCAAAGTGGGCCGGACGTGGCTGAAACACATCAGTCGGTATTCACGTTTCGATTTGGCTGATGCGGGATATGTCCCACAAGAAGGTAGTTATATCGTTAGCTTTGCGAATGGCAAAGAAGAATTGGGACGGAATAAAGTTACCGGATTTACCGTTTTCGCCTGGCAATTTTGCGTGGCATCAGGAAAGTTACTGGCAACAAACCGGGTTGGTCGGTTCAATTTGGACCTGTAAAAAGGTGGTCAGGAATTAGAGCCTACTGGTTGAAGCAGAGGCAGTGATCATGGGAGGTGAAGGAGCAAAATATTACCGTTAGAGCCTAGCATTTCTAGCGTAGGCTTGACAGGGAGCTTCAATGGAAAGTAGCCTGTGAAGAAATACATGAGGAGTTGAAGGTTGGAGGTGAGTGAGGGTGGGTGAAGGCGGCGAGTGCAAGCGGATTATTACCGTAAATTAAGGCTTGAGATCCCTGCAGGGCGCTAAATAGCGTGGGCCTTTTCCGTGCGAGCCTGCAAGGAGAGAATATGGAGGGCGCACATAAGGCATAAAGAACTGAGAAGGGCCCTCGAAGGAACTAGGGTAGTGCTTCAGATCAAGGCTTACCTCAATTTGCTCGTAGTGGGGCCGAAATAGGGTCCCGTCTGGATGGCTCGATGGCCGAGTGCTGGGTGTCTGCATGCAGCGCTGCCTAATGTGGTCCTCGATTGTGGTGATGGAAAGTGAGGAGGGACTAGTAGGAAGTGATGACAGTGGCTCCGGTAATGGGCGCCATCTTGGAATGGTATAACCCGGGAGTGAGTGAAAAAAGTGCATTCAGGACGTGATTTTTAGGTTGACAAGGTCACAAGAAACAAACAAGATTAAAATGAACACATACGCTTGTATGGGCTCATGTACAAGTGTGTTCAAGACGCGGTTCTCAGGGTAACAAGGTCACAAGTTATTTAAAAACAACTGACATTTTGGAAGAGTCAAAATGAACACAGACAATTATATCGGCTCATGCAAAAGGGGGGAAGAAGAAACATCAATAACTAGCTTATATTAGGCTAGTTCAGTCCTCTGTTCTGTTGAGGCCATCCTGGATAGAGTTGAACTGTATGATGGACTTCAGCTCTTCTTTATTGAGTAACTGTCCCATGTTGCCACCTCTCGGTGGAAATCTCAGCACTTTCAAGACAGTCCATTTCAGGTCGCTATCAGAATGTTTTTGGGCTGCAAAATGTTCCACCAAAGGTGCGTTGGGAGTACCGCATCGGATGCGGCTTCTGTGTTGCACAATGCGAATTTTTACTTTTTGGCTGGTTTGTCCAATGTACACTTTTTGGTATGGGCATAGGATTAAATAGATGACATTGCAGGTGTTGCAGTTGGAGAAGGAACGACATTGTATGGTAACATTGTTAAAGGTGAAACTTTTTTCTTCTAAAGTGCTGTCACAGTTATTACATCCACCACATTTAGCATGCCCAACAATGGGGGACAGACCCCACACATTATCAAGTGTAGCAGGAGTTAGAGAATTGGGTAAAGCAGCCCTCACAAGATGGTCTCTAAGGTTCTTACTCTTTTTGAAGGCAAAAACTGGTTTTTCAATGGAGAGGGCACCTGTGTTTATTATTGACCAATGCTTGAGAATGGACTTTCTTAGTTGGTTGGAAATTGGTGAGAAAGTAGAGACACACGCTATGCGCTTTGAGTCAGTCTTTTCTTTTGGTGTAAGCAAGGCTTCCCTAGGACAGTACCAAGCCCGCTTGGTAGCGTTCTTTACTAGTTTCTTTGGGTACCCCCTTTCCTTAAGTTTGGATAATAGGGTGGCAGCTTCTCGAAAATAGTCATCCTTACAGGAGCAATTCCGCCTGATTCGCAGAAATTGCGAGTACGGGAGGGAATCGCGTAGTGCTCTCGGGTGGTTACTATTGTAGGCCAAGAGGGTGTTCTTTTCAGTGGGCTTACGATATAGGCGTGTCAATAAGAAGCCTTCGCTGTGATAAATTGAGAGATCCAAAAAGGAGATGGAATCATTATTGGTGGTGATGGTAAAGGTGAGCCCTAGACAGTTATTGTTCAACCAATGTAAGAATTGGCGCAGGTAGTCGATGTTTCCATTCCATATGATGAAAATGTCATCGATATACCTGCGCCAAAACGTTATCCCTGAGAGGAAGGGATTAGTGGGATTGATGATCACATTGGTCTCTATCTCATCCATGAAAAGTACCGCCAAGTTTGGAGCAAAAATTGCGCCCATGGCAGTCCCCTTGATTTGTTCATAGAAGTTGCCGTCAAAGAGGAAGAAGTTCCTTGTCAGGCATATTTCCAGTAGTTGGAGGATAAACATGCTCGGTACAGCGTGGGGTCGAGGTCGTGAGTCCAAAATCTTTTTAATCACTAGGAGTGCTGTGGTCTGCGGGATATTAGTGTAAAGGGACTCAATGTCCATAGTAACCAGAGTTTCAGTCATCGGGTTATACAGGTGGTGCTCGATCATATTAATCATGTGCATCGAGTCCTTTATGTAGCATTGGGTTGAAGGAACAAAGTCTTTGATAAAAAAGTCTACATAGGATCCCAATGGTTCTAAGATGGACCCGCAGGCTGAGACAATGGGATGGCCTGGAGGATTTTTTTCATCTTTGTGCACTTTGGGCAGCGTGTATATTACAGGGATTCTGGGCGTCTTGACATTTAAGAAGTTGTACTCTTTTTTGGATAGATATCCTGCATCCAGGCCTTCTTTTGTGATTTTTTGTATTAGGCTCTGTATTTCTTTAGTAGGGTTATGACTCAGTCTTTTATAATGCTCTCTATTCTCAAGTTGTCGCATTATTTCTGAAATATATGCATTTTTTTCTTGTAGTACAATGCCTACGCCTTTGTCGGCGCTCTTGATTATGAGATTGTCATTGTTTTTAAGTTGGGAAATGGCATTTTTTTCTTCCCTAGAAATATTATAGGGGATAAACATTTCTTATTTTGAAGGTTCTGCAGTTCCTTCAGAATAACCTTCTCGAATGTAACCACTTCAGTTGGAATCATACTAGCAGAAGGTAAAAAGGTGGAAGGTGGTCGGAAGGGGGTATTGGTCATCCTTTCTGATGTAGGGTGTAACTGAAAGTAGGCTTGTAGGCGTATACGTCTGAAGAATCTCATAAGCTCAGTTTGTAAGTCCATGTAATTAGGTGGGACCGTGGGCACAAAAGAGAGACCTTTCATAAGTAATGATAGCTCTTCTTGTGCAAGTGTATATTTGGAAAGGTTAAAGATTGGAATGCTATCAATTCTCTCTGGGGGAGTGGGCTCTACACTCACCACTGGTAATAGTTGTTGCGAGTTCTGCGCTCGCCGGGTGGATTGTGCCATCGTTGGGGTTTCTTGACCTTTCCGCGTTGCGGGGGGTCTTGAGCACCTCTGGCTGAAAAAGAATTTTGATGCAATCCGCCTCTCCTTGCCCCACTTCTACCTTCGCCGGGATCAGAGTTATCTGAAGATTCGGCAGAAGTGTGTGAAAATCCCACAAGGTTCTGGCGTCTATTGTAGCGGCCCCACGGGCGGCTGTTTTGATAGCGAGGATATGCTTTGTTAGTATAGAAATCCTTCTGCAAGTAAGGATAGGTATTCTCAATGTTATATAGTTTCACGTCCTTTTTGATTTTATTGGATTTTTTTTTTTGTTCGATCCTATGGAACTCAGCAACAGTTTTGTCAATTTGTTCAAGTAGTTTTTTTGCGTCAGCACTAGGGTCAGAGTCTGTTATTTGTTTGAGGAGCTCTGCAATTTCTACTTCCAAGGATTTAAGAGTTTCACTCGCAATATCGATGCCCAGGGCTAGCCAGTGGCGTGAACAGGTAGTGCATATGAAGCTAAAGTTTTGAATATATTTGGGATTATCGGTGAAAATTCCCAGTATGTTCCGGAACTGTAGACCCAATGGGATTACGTTCGCCTTTAGGTAATCTGTCAGCATTAGAATCATAAATTCTAATCGGACTTGCTTCTTTTTCAGTTTTTCTAGTTGGTCTGGAATAGAATCATTTACTGAGATTGGAGCCTCTGGTGTCTCTGATAGTAAAGAAGGGCGTGAGCATAGATGTTTAAGATAATCGTCTGTGTAGCGAGGTGTATTAACTGACATATTTGGGGACAAGTGTGGGGAAAAGGGTTTGCACAATGTAGGGGAGTGGAAAGGACAAGGTTTCAGGACTGGCCCGCCCCCGGGAAGAGGTGGGCAAGGGAATGAGAAAACCCCTTGCAATCTAGTGATTGCGCTAAGTATAGGTTACAGTATACAAGGGAACCCGTAATAATGGCCAATTACCACGGGTAGTACTACTTATTTTTATTTTACAAAGGTCCTGGGCTTTAATAATACTTAGAGAAATGATTTTCACAGACTTCAAATAAGGACTGTGTTTTCTTTCTTCAGTGTCCAGCCGGATCTAGAAGTGTTTATTTTGAACACAATTTTTTTAGTATAAACAGAGTAAAGTGAGACAAGTCACACATTAGTAACTGGGCACAAGCCTGTACCAAGTCAAAAGGAAGACAATACATGGGAGAAAGGAAAAAGATTTAACAGGCAAACAAGGAGAGCAGGGTGGCTTATGATACAATACAAAATTTAAATAAGCTCAAACCCACAGTAACTGCCATGGAAATTGCAAATCATAAAACAAGCAGTACTGCAAAACAGTCGACGAACGTTTCGATCCCTATCTCCAACAATATAGTGGGATCATCTTCAGGACTAAAATGGGTTTTGCCTGATTGGTCGAGTAAGCCTGCAAGGTTTAAACAGGAAGAAAAAGGGGGGAAATGAAGAAGGTTTTTCATCAATTAATTACATAATGAAAGGCTAAACAGCTAGTCAGAAACCACTCTTTTCATGCAGGGTGCAACACGTGCACATGCAGTTGTTTATTCCAAAGGGCACGGGTGGCAATGTGCTCGTATTTGGAGAGTGAAAATGACCGAGTTGAGTGGGACATACCGCATTGGACAATGAAAATTTTGTGCTCAGTGTCGGGATACACAGTGCTTGTGAAAAAAATGGCAAGGTGGGGGAGTGTTGGCCAAGAGGTCGTCAAGATTGTGAACTAACCGTAATACCAGGACTTCTAATTACCACGAGTGATGCAAAGTGGGCCGGACGTGGCTGAAACACATCAGTCGGTATTCACGTTTCGATTTGGCTGATGCGGGATATGTCCCACAAGAAGGTAGTTATATCGTTAGCTTTGCGAATGGCAAAGAAGAATTGGGACGGAATAAAGTTACCGGATTTACCGTTTTCGCCTGGCAATTTTGCGTGGCATCAGGAAAGTTACTGGCAACAAACTGGGTTGGTCGCTTCAAGTTGGACCTGTAAAAAGGTGGTCAGGAATTAGAGCCTACTCGTTGAAGCAGAGGCAGTGATCATGGGAGGTGAAGGAGCAAAATATTACCGTTAGAGCCTAGCGTTTCTAGTGTAGGCTTGACAGGGAGCTTCAATGGAAGGTAGCCTGTGAAGAAATACATGAGGAGTTGAAAGTTGGAGGTGAGTGAGGGTGGGTGAAGGCGGCGAGTGCAAGCGGATTATTACCGTAAATTAAGGCTTGAGATCCCTGCAGGGCGCTAAATAGCGTGGGCCTTTTCCGTGCGAGCCTGCAAGGAGAGAATATGGAGGGCGCACATAAGGCATAAAGAACTGAGAAGGGCCCTCGAAGGAACTAGGGTAGTGCTTCAGATCAAGGCTTACCTCAATTTGCTCGTAGTGGGGCCGAAATAGGGTCCCGTCTGGATGGCTCGATGGCCGAGTGCTGGGTGTCTGCATGCAGCGCTGCCTAATGTGGTCCTCGATTGTGGTGATGGAAAGTGAGGAGGGACTAGTCGGAAGTGATGACAGTGGCTCCGGTAACGCCCATTACCGGAGCCACTGTCGCTAGGCTCTAACGGTAATATTTTGCTCCTTCACCTCCCATGATCACTGCCTCTGCTTCAACCAGTAGGCTCTAATTCCTGACCACCTTTTTACAGGTCCAAATTGAAGCGACCAACCCGGTTTGTTGCCAGTAACTTTCCTGACGCCACGCAAAATTGCCAGGCGAAAACGGTAAATCCGGTAACTTTATTCCGTCCCAATTCTTCTTTGCCATTCGCAAAGCTAACGATATGACTACCTTCTTGTGGGACATATCCCGCATCAGCCAAATCGAAACGTGAATACCGACTGATGTGTTTCAGCCACGTCCGGCCCACTTTGCATCACTCGTGGTAATTAGAAATCCTGGTATTACGGTTAGTTCACAATCTTGACGACCTCTTGGCCAACACTCCCCCACCTTGCCATTTTTTTCACAAGCACTGTGTATCCCGACACTGAGCACACAATTTTCATTGTCCAATGCGGTATGTCCCACTCAACTCGGTCATTTTCACTCTCCAAATACGAGCACATTGCCACCCGTGCCCTTTGGAATAAACAACTGCATGTGCACGTGTTGCACCCTGCATGAAAAGAGTGGTTTCTGACTAGCTGTTTAGCCTTTCATTATGTAATTAATTGATGAAAAACCTTCTTCATTTCTCCCCTTTTTCTTCCTGTTTAAACCTTGCAGGCTTACTCGACCAATCAGGCAAAACCCATTTTAGTCCTGAAGATGATCCCACTATATTGTTGGAGATAGGGATCGAAACGTTCGTCGACTGTTTTGCAGTACTGCTTGTTTTATGATTTGCAATTTCCATGGCAGTTACTGTGGGTTTGAGCTTATTTAAATTTTGTATTGTATCATAAGCCACCCTGCTCTCCTTGTTTGCCTGTTAAATCTTTTTCCTTTCTCCCATGTATTGTCTTCCTTTTGACTTGGTACAGGCTTGTGCCCAGTTACTAATGTGTGACTTGTCTCACTTTACTCTGTTTATACTAAAAAAATTGTGTTCAAAATAAACACTTCTAGGTCCGGCTGGACACTGAAGAAAGAAAACACAGTCCTTATTTGAAGTCTGTGAAAATCATTTCTCTAAGTATTATTAAAGCCCAGGACCTTTGTAAAATAAAAATAAGTAGTACTACCCGTGGTCCTTGGCCATTATTACGGGTTCCCTTGTATACTGTAACCTATACTTAGCGCAATCACTAGATTGCAAGGGGTTTTCTCATTCCCTTGCCCACCTCTTCCCGGGGGCGGGCCAGTCCTGAAACCTTGTCCTTTCCACTCCCCTACATTGTGCAAACCCTTTTCCCCACACTTGTCCCCAAATATGTCAGTTAATACACCTCTCTACACAGACGATTATCTTAAACATCTATGCTCACGCCCTTCTTTACTATCAGAGACACCAGAGGCTCCAATCTCAGTAAATGATTCTATTCCAGACCAACTAGAAAAACTGAAAAAGAAGCAAGTCCGATTAGAACTTATGATTCTAATGCTGACAGATTACCTAAAGGCGAACGTAATCCCATTGGGTCTACAGGTCCGGAACATACCGGGAATTTTCACCGATAATCCCAAATATATTCAAAACTTTAGCTTCATAGGCACTACCTGTTCACGCCACTGGCTAGCCCTGGGCATCGATATTGCGAGTGAAACTCTTAAATCCTTGGAAGTAGAAATTGCAGAGCTCCTCAAACAAATAACAGACTCTGACCCTAGTGCTGACGCAAAAAAACTACTTGAACAAATTGACAAAACTGTTGCTGAGTTCCATAGGATCGAACAAAATAAAAAATCCAATAAAATCAAAAAGGACGTGAAACTATATAACATTGAGAATACCTATCCTTACTTGCAGAAGGATTTCTATACTAACAAAGCATATCCTCGCTATCAAAACAGACGCCCGTGGGGCCGCTACAATAGACGCCAGAACCTTGTGAGATTTTCAGACACTTCTGCCGAATCTTCAGATAACTCTGATCCCGGCGAAGGTAGCAGTGGGGCAAGGAGAGGCGGATTGCATCAAAATTCTTTTTTAGCCAGAGATGCCCAAGACCCCCCGCAACGCGGAAAGGTCAAGAAACCCCAACGATGGCACAATCCACCCGGCGAGCGCAGAACTCGCAACAACTATTACCAGTGGTGAGTGTAGAGCCCACTCCCCCACAGAGAATTGATAGCATTCCAATCTTTAACCTTTCCAAATATACACTTGCATAAGAAGAGCTATCATTACTTATGAAAGGTCTCTCTTTTGTGCCCACGGTCCCACCTAATTACATGGACTTACAAACTGAGCTTATGGGATTCTTCAGACGCATACGCCTACAAGCCTTCTTTCAGTTACACCCTACATCAGAAAGGATGACCAATACCCCCTTCCGACCACCTTCCACCTTTTTACCTTCTGCTTGTATGATTCCCACTGAAGTGGTTACATTCGAGAAGGTTATTCTGAAGGAACTGCAGAACCTTCAAAATAAGAAAATGTTTATCCCCTATAATATTTCTAGGGAAGAAAATAATGCCATTTCCCAACTTAAAAACAATGACAATCTCATAATCAAGAGCGCCGACAAAGGCGGAGGCATTGTACTACAAGAAAAAACTGCATATATTTCAGAAATAATGCGACAACTTGAGAATAGAGAGCATTATAAAAGACTGAGTTATAACCCTACTAAAGAAATACAGAGCCTAATACAAAAAATCACAAAAGAAGGCCTGGATGCAGGATATCTATCCAAAAAAGAGTACAACTTCTTAAAATGTCAAGACGCCCAGAATCCCTGTAATATACACGCTGCCCAAAGTGCACAAAGATGAAAAAAATCCTCCAGGCCGTCCCATTGTCTCAGCCTGCGGGTCCATCTTAGAACCTTTGGGATCCTATGTAGACTTTTTTATCAAAGACTTTGTTCCTTCAACCCAATGCTACATAAAGGACTCGATGCACATGATTAATATGATCGAGCACCGCCCGTATAACCCGATGACTGAAACTCTGGTTACTATGGACATTGAGTCCCTTTACACTAATATCCCGCAGACCACAGCACTCCTAGTGATTAAAAAGATTTTGGACTCACGACCTCGACCCCAAGCTGTACCGAGCATGTTTATCCTCCAACTACTGGAAATATGCCTGACAAGGAACTTCTTCCTCTTTGACGGCAACTTCTATGAACAAATCAAGGGGACTGCCATGGGCGCAATTTTTGCTCCAAACTTGGCGGTACTTTTCATGGATGAGATAGAGACCAATTTGGTCATCAATCCCACTAATCCCTTCCTCTCAGGGATAAAGTTTTGGCGCAGGTATATCGATGACATTTTCATCATATGGAATGGAAACATCGACTACCTGCGCCAATTCTTACATTGGTTGAACAATAACTGTCTAGGGCTCACCTTTACCATCACCACCAATAATGATTCCATCTCCTTTTTGGATCTTACAATTTATCACAGCGAAGGCTCCTTATTGACACGCCTATATCGTAAGCCCACTGAAAAGAACACCCTCTTGGCCTACAATAGTAACCACCCGAGAGCACTACGCGATTCCCTCCCGTACTCGCAATTTCTGCGAATCAGGCGGAATTTCACAGATTGTGACCTGGACGCATTGTTCATTACGGAAACATGGACGGATGGTGCATCTGACCCTGACTTGGTTATAGCGGTCCCAAGCGGGTACACGATATATAGGCAGGATAGACTAGGCCAGCGGGGAGGCGGCCTCGCCATTATCACCAGAGACAATTTGCCAATCAGGACTTCCCCTATACCATCTACCTCATGTGAAGCTATATTGTTCAGTATCAAGTTCACCGCCCTTTTCAATCTTAAAGGTGTGCTGATATATCGTCCACCAGGAGCCCGTGCCCCTTTTCTATCTAGTTTGGGGTCAATACTAGAATCCATTGCACTTGAAGATTCCTTTACGGTGCTAGGGGATTTTAATTTCCATCTCGAATCAGGCAGTGACGTCGACACAACATGTCTCATAGCTGACATGGAAACGTTAGGTCTGCAACAACTAGTTTCCGCCCCAACTCACGAGGCAGGTCATACACTGGATGGCATATTTACAAATACTAAGACGCTACACATTTCAGCCGTCCTCCCTATGCCATGGACGGATCACCATGCCATTTTAAGTAAGTTAGTTATTCCTGACAGCTCTAAGACTAGACTCCCTGCCCATATTCCCAAGACGGTGAAAGCTTGGAATGACGTAAACGAGGGGGAACTGAAAACATCTCTGGAAAGAACACTGCCTTCTTTGTCAGACGACCCCATTCTTGCGACTAATCAGTTTCACAATTGGCTTAGCCAGGCCACACATCAGTTAGTTCCTTCAAAAACTATTTCTCGGAACCGAACTTCCCCCAGTGCACCGTGGTTCTCCGACGAACTAAAAAAGCAGAAACAACTCAACAAACATAGGGAAAGACACTGGCGAAAGCTGTACGACACCGAGAGCAAAATAATATATAAGGAATCTCTCGCTCGGTATAAACAGATGATTACAGAGGCGAAAAGAACTTATTACGCCGAACAAATTGAAAAGGCAAAAAACTCAAGTAAAGAGTTATTTGACATCACTAAGCTCCTCTCTGGCAGCACGCAGGATCTCTCACCCCCCCTCACAACATCTTTGCGATGCCCTATCCAATTTCTTTTTCACGAAAGTAAATGACATTTATCAGGCTTTTGCCTTGAATACTAAAACCGGTCATCAGTCTCCCCCCCTTCCCCCGCTGAATAATTCACTAACACGCTTTGCCGACCTCTCTATGGATCAGACGAAGTCTATTATCTCCAGTATTAAAACAGGGTCGGCACTGGACCCGTGCCCGCTTAAAGTTCTCGCCCCAGTCATGGACACATTGATTCCGGCCATTACTTCGGTCTGTAATGCTATGTTTAACTCAGGGATTTTTCCCAACTCATTGAAACATACGCTGGTTAAACCATTATTAAAAAAAGTCAACCTTAACAAAGACGACTTAAAAAACTACCGGCCTATAGCCAGTCTCCCGTTTCTGGCCAAAGTTGTAGAAAAAGCTATGAATCAGCAGCTTTCGGACTTTGTAGAGCAACATCAGCTGCTCGATAACACCCAGTTCGGATTCCGTAAATGCCACGGCACGGAAACCGCCCACCTAAAAGCGGCTGATGACATCAGAGCCATACGGGATCAGGGGGGACAGCAGTTCTGGTCATGCTGGACCTCTCTGCGGCCTTCGACACGGTCGACCATAAGATCTTGGCCGACCGTGTCGGACGGATGGGGGTCCAGAAAACTGCGCTGGACCTACTTGTGTCGTTTTTGGCCAATAGAACGCAGGCGGTATCCCTAGGATCATACCAATCCTCTAAGGTGTCCCTGCCTTGTGGGGTTCCGCAAGGCTCATCCCTAAGTCCGACACTGTTTAATATCTATGTGTCGGACCTTGCTAGTGTCATCAAAGCATTTGGGATGAGCCTAACCTCCTATGCCGACGACACCCAATTGGTATTGGCCATTAAAGGGGATGGTGAGGAGGTGGCCACACGTTTCACAAGAGGGATGGTAGCCATAGGTGATTGGATGGCCACGAATTGCCTTAAGCTTAATTCAGAAAAAACTGAAGTGGTCATTTTCGGTCACCTTTCTCCTGGCTGGTCATCTGTCTGGTGGCCAACTCCGTTCGGAACGCCTCCTAATCCAGCTCCTAAAGTCAGGAATCTTGGCGTCACCTTCGATGTGGGTCTTATTTCATGGCGCATGCTAACAAAATTGCTGCCACGGCTCACATGAAACTCAAAATGATAAGGAAAATTCTACCTTTTCTACCGGATTCAGCCAGGAAAACTCTGATCAGCTCATTGGTGTTGTCCGCCTTGGATTATTGTAACGCCCTCTTCCTACATGCCCAAACCCGAGTGACAAACAAGATGCAGTCAATTCAAAACGCAGCAGCCTGGCTGCTTTCGGGTCTTCCCAAGTTCGCACCTGTTTCCAACACCATCAGGAAACTTCATTGGCTCCCGATACGCAGTCGAATCAAGTTCAAATTGCTGTGTATTGTTTACAAGGCCCTTAACAATCAAGGCCCCCATTTTCTCAAACATAATCTTGTCCGCTACGTGCCAACTCGTTCTCTCCGCTCCACCCAGCTCAATCATTTAGTAGTACCACGCACTAGAACAGTCACATGGGGTGATAGGCGCTTTTTGGTTGCCGCCCCAAAACTCTGGAACTCCCTACCTTCTCACATCAGGACTAGTCCATCTCTGCTAATATTTCGTAAACAGCTTAAGACTTGGTTGTTTGATCACTAGCTAGGAATGTTCCGTTGGTTCCCCTGAATGTTGACCCATTCCCTTAGCCAGCGCCGAGACGCCTACGGGTATTCGCTGCACTTTAAAAATGACAATAAATAAATAAATAAATAAATAAATTGCTCCTGTAAGGATGACTATTTTCGAGAAGCTCCCACCCTAGCATCCAAACTTAAGGAAAGGGGGTACCCTAAGAAACTAGTAAAGAACGCTACCAAGCGGGCTTGGTACTGTCCTAGGGAAGCCTTGCTTACACCAAAAGAAAAGACTGACTCAAAGCGCATAGCGTGTGTCTGTACTTTCTCACCAATTTCCAACCAACTAAGAAAGTCCATTCTCAAGCATTGGTCAATAATAAACACAGGTGCCCTCTCCATTGAAAAACCAGTTTTTGCCTTCAAAAAGTGTAAGAACCTTAGAGACCATCTTGTGAGGGCTGCTTTACCCAATTCTCTACCTCCTGCTACACTTGATAATGTGTGGGGTCTGTCCCCCATTGTTGGGCATGCTAAATGTGGTGGATGTAATAACTGTGACAGCACTTTAGAAGGAAAAAGTTTCACCTTTAACAATGTTACCATACAATGTCATTCCTTCTCCAACTGCAACACCTGCAATGTCATCTATTTAATCCTATGCCCATGCCAAAAAGTGTACATTGGACAAACCAGTCAAAAAGTAAAAATTTGCATTGGGCAACACAGAAGCCGCATCCGATGCGGTACTCCCAACGCACCTTTGGTGGAACATTTTGCAGCCCAAAAACATTCTGATAGCGACCTGAAATGGACTGTCTTGAAAGTGCTGAGACTTCCACCGAGAGGTGGCAACATGGGACAGTTACTCAATAAAGAAGAGCTGAAGTCCATCATACAGTTCAACTCTATCCAGGATGGCCTCAACAGAACAGAGGACTGGACTAGCCTAATATAAGCTAGTTATTGATGTTTCTTCTTCCCCCCTTTTGCATGAGCCGATATAATTGTCTGTGTTCATTTTGACTCTTCCAAAATGTCAGTTGTTTTTAAATAACTTGTGACCTTGTTACCCTGAGAACCGCGTCTTGAACACACTTGTACATGAGCCCATACAAGCGTATGTGTTCATTTTAATCTTGTTTGTTTCTTGTGACCTTGTCAACCTAAAAATCACGTCCTGAATGCACTTTTTTCACTCACTCCCGGGTTATACCATTCCAAGATGGCGCCCATTACCGGAGCCACTGTCATCACTTCCTACTAGTCCCTCCTCACTTTCCATCACCACAATCGAGGACCACATTAGGCAGCGCTGCATGCAGACACCCAGCACTCGGCCATCGAGCCATCCAGACGGGACCCTATTTCGGCCCCACTACGAGCAAATTGAGGTAAGCCTTGATCTGAAGCACTACCCTAGTTCCTTCGAGGGCCCTTCTCAGTTCTTTATGCCTTATGTGCGCCCTCCATACTCTCCTTGCAGGCCCGCACGGAAAAGGCCCACGCTATTTAGCGCCCTGCAGGGATCTCAAGCCTTAATTTACGGTAATAATCCGCTTGCACTTGCCGCCTTCACCCACCCTCACTCACCTCCAACCTTCAACTCCTCATGTATTTCTTCACAGGCTACCTTCCATTGAAGCTCCCTGTCAAGCCTACGCTAGAAACGCTAGGCTCTAACGGTAATATTTTGCTCCTTCACCTCCCATGATCACTGCCTCTGCTTCAACCAGTAGGCTCTAATTCCTGACCACCTTTTTACAGGTCCAAATTGAACCGACCAACCCGGTTTGTTGCCAGTAACTTTCCTGACGCCACGCAAAATTGCCAGGCGAAAACGGTAAATCCGGTAACTTTATTCCGTCCCAATTCTTCTTTGCCATTCGCAAAGCTAACGATATAACTACCTTCTTGTGGGACATATCCCGCATCAGCCAAATCGAAACGTGAATACCGACTGATGTGTTTCAGCCACGTCCGGCCCACTTTGCATCACTCGTGGTAATTAGAAATCCTGGTATTACGGTTAGTTCACAATCTTGACGACCTCTTGGCCAACACTCCCCCACCTTGCCATTTTTTTCACAAGCACTGTGTATCCCGACACTGAGCACAAAATTTTCATTGTCCAATGCGGTATGTCCCACTCAACTCGGTCATTTTCACTCTCCAAATACGAGCACATTGCCACCCGTGCCCTTTGGAATAAACAACTGCATGTGCACGTGTTGCACCCTGCATGAAAAGAGTGGTTTCTGACTAGCTGTTTAGCCTTTCATTATGTAATTAATTGATGAAAAACCTTCTTCATTTCCCCCCTTTTTCTTCCTGTTTAAACCTTGCAGGCTTACTCGACCAATCAGGCAAAACCCATTTTAGTCCTGAAGATGATCCCACTATATTGTTGGAGATAGGGATCGAAACGTTCGTCGACTGTTTTGCAGTACTGCTTGTTTTATGATTTGCAATTTCCATGGCAGTTACTGTGGGTTTGAGCTTATTTAAATTTTGTATTGTATCATAAGCCACCCTGCTCTCCTTGTTTGCCTGTTAAATTTTTTTCCTTTCTCCCATGTATTGTCTTCCTTTTGACTTGGCACAGGCTTGTGCCCAGTTACTAATGTGTGACTTGTCTCACTTTACTCTGTTTATACTCAAAAAATTGTGTTCAAAATAAACACTTCTAGGTCCGGCTGGACACTGAAGAAAGAAAACACAGTCCTTATTTGAAGTCTGTGAAAATCATTTCTCTAAGTATTATTAAATCCCAGGACCTTTGTAAAATAAAAATAAGCCAGAGACAAAAGAGCCCAAATGTAGCACAAATATCACCCAGATGTAGCCCAAGTATAGCCCAAAGACAGAATGTCCCAGAGTGTTCTAAAGAACAGCTAGCGCGCTAACAGTCTTGCTCATGACAAAAGTATGGCACACCTGAAGCCAGCTTGATTAGAATACACTGGTAACACTAAAAACATTTAATTTAAAAAGGAACAAAATAAGGGGGTTTATTTTGTCATGGAAATTATGGTTAGTGATGTAGAAAGAAAAATTAGGACATGTTTTAAGTGAGATCTCAAATATCTTCCTGTTATTTTTCAACAGGAGCAGCCTGGCAGTTGATTACTTTGTGTTCTACTGCAGCATCCCAGAGTGTGCTAAAGAACAACTAGAGCGCTAACAGTCTTATTAATGACAAAAGTATGGCACACCTGAAGTCAGCTCGATTGGAATAAACTGGTAACACTTAAAACATTTAATTTAAAAAGGAACAAAATGAGGGGGTTCATTTTGTCATAGAAATTATGGCTCGTGTTGTAGAAAGAAAACTTAGGGCATGTTTCAAAAGAGATCTCAAATCCTCTTCTATTTAATTTGAAAATTCTGACATGCAGACTGAACAATCACTTTCAATACCAGCAGTAGGCTTCAGGTTAACTCCCTGGTGAGTACTACTCCCTACACTACCCAAACACCACTGCACTACCCTAAACCCTAAAACACTACCCCCAGCACAACCCCCTACACTATACAAACACTACTGCAGTACTGTAAACCCTAAAACACTACCCCCTACAGTACACAAACACCAGTGCGCTTCCCTAAACCCTAAAACACTACCCCAGCATGACCCCTATACTACTCAAACACCACAGCGCTACCCTAAAACACTACCCCCGCACGACCCCCTACACTACTCAAACATCACTGCGCTACCCTACACCCTAAAACACTACCCCCAGCACGACCCCCTACACTATCCAAACACCACTGCGCTACTCTAAACCCTAAAACTCTACCCCCAGCACGACCCCCTACACTACCCAAACACCACTGTGCTACCCTAAACCCTAAACACTACCCCGGCACAACCCCCTACACTACCCAAACACCTCTGCATTACCCTAAACCCTAGAGCACTACCCCAGCACGACCCCTTACAGTACCCAAACACCACTGCACTACCCTAAACTCTAAATCTACCCCCAGCACGACCCCCTACACTACCCAAACACCACTGTGCTACCCTAAACCCTAAACACTACCCCTGCACAACCCCCTACACTACCTAAACACCTCTGCATTACCCTAAACCCTAGAACACTACCCCAGCACGACCCCCTACAGTACCCAAAAACCACTGCACTACCCAAAACCCTGAATCTTCCCCAGCATGACCCCCAACACTACCCTAACACCACTGTACCGCCCTAAACCTTACAACACAATCCCCTACACTACACAAACACTGCTGCAGTACCCTTAACCCTAAAACACTACCCCAGCACAACCGCCTACACTATACAAACACCACTGCACTACCCTAAACCCTAAAACACTAGCCCCACACACTACACAAACACCACTGCACTACCCTAAAGCACTAGCCCCACATGACCCCCTACACTACACAAACACCACTGTACTACCCTAAACCCTAAAACACTACCACAAGCACGAACCCGCAAACACTACACAAACACCACTGCACTACCCTAAACCCTAAATCTACCCCAGCATGATCCCCTACACTACCCAAACACCACTGCACTACCCTAAACCCTAAAACACTACCACCTACACTAGACAAACACCACTGCACTACCCTAAGCCCTAAAACACTACCCCCAGCACGACCCCTACACTACACAAACACCACTGCACTGCCCTAAACCCTATATCTAAGCCCAGCACAACACCCTTCACTACCTAAACACCACTGCACTACCCTAAACCCTAAAACACTACACCACCACGAACCCCTACACTACACAAACACCAGTGCACTACCCTAAACCTACCCCCAACACGACCCCCTACTCTACACAAACACCACTGCACTACCCTGAACCCTAAATCTATCCCAGCACAACCCCCTACACTACACAAACACCACTGCACTACCCTAAACCCTAAAACCCTACCCCCATCATGACCCCCTACACTACCCAAACACCACTGCACTACCCTAAACCCTACCCCCAGCATGACCCCCTACACTTCCCAAATACCACTGCGCTGCCCTAAACCCTACAACACTACCACAGCACAACCCCCTACACTACCCAAACACCACTGCGTTACCCTAAACCCTAAAACAGTACCCACAGCACTACCCCCTACACTACACGAATACCACGGCACTACCCTAAACCCTAAAGCACTACCCCAGCACGACCCCTACATTATGAGGAATTTATGCAGTGCCTTGTTTCGTATCCTCCTTTAAAGATGTCTGTATGGAGTTTCACGGTTTTGCTTTTAGCATAGTTGTTTCCGTGTCTCTAAACTGAGGAAAAGTATTTCACTATAGCGATGTCACATAATTGAGCCCTCCATTCAGACCTAAGAAAGGGCCTCAGTCCTTTTTCAAAGGTTTGTCACGGATATTTCTGCAGGCAGTTTGTGCAAATGTGAAAATTATTCAGAACATGCTAAGCAGTAGCACAGTTGAAGTCTGATAGATCGCTCGCCACTTAAACAGTAAGGCAGGTGTAAAAAAGGGGTGTGGCCTCGGACCACCTCTCTGCAACACAGCTCTGTGGCGCTTACTGGAAGTACGTGGTGGGTAAGTTGGACCCCAGAGACCCTGAAGATTCAAGGGGACTTAATCCCCCAACTGAAAACATGCCACGGGTGCGTTTGCACAGTGGTGAAGGAAGGGGGCTGGGCTGATGTAACATGTGTGCAAACACGCCCTGTGGCGCGTTTCGAGTTGGGGAATTAATTCCCCTCAAACCTGAAGGCCCCTAGGGGCCAACTAGCCCACCAGGTACCTCCAGTAAGTGCCAGAGGCCTGCGTTGCATAGAGGTGGTCCAGGCCATGCCCCTTTTTACACCGCTCTGCAACGCAGCTCTGTGGCGCTTACTGGAGATACCTGGTGGGCTAGTTGGACCCCAGGGACCCTCAGGATTCAAAGGGACTTAATCCTCCACAGTGGTGAAGGAGGGGACGGGGCCTTAGGTGATGTGTGCAAACACGCCCTGTGGCGCCTTTTAAGTTGGGCAATTAATTCCCCTTCAATCCTGAGGGCCCCTGGGGGCCAACTAGCCCACCAGGAACCTCCAGTAAGTGCCGGAGGCCTGCATTACAGAGACGTGGTCCAGACCACGCCCCTTTTTACACCGCTGCAATGCAGCTCTGTGGCGCTTACTGGAGGTACCTGGTTGGCTAGTTAGACCCCAGGGACTGTCAGGATCCAAAGGGACTTCACTTAATCTCCTAATTTAATACGGGCACAAGGCGTGCTTGCACACATGTCACCTCAGGCCCCCCCGTAGTTTTAATCCCTCAGCCTATTATATACTAGGGCCTTACAGAGGAGGTCCTCCTAATCACAGGGGTACCCCAACACATAGTGTTCCCTGGTGTATTTGGGTGTTTTCACTGTATTCTAAGTGTCTTTTAGCATACCACTGGCTCTAAGCCTGGTGTGTCAGAGTCAGTTACCACCAGTCCCTGTCTGAAAAAGTTGTGGGCACAGGATGATTTTGTAACAAGGCCTCTTTCTGCTCCCCTGTTGGTTCTTTCTGCACATGTCTTCCTTCTTCCTGCACTTTTCTTTGTCTTTGTGGACTTCTGTTGCTTCTTTCTGCATTTCTTTTGTTTCTTTCTGTGCGTTTTTTCTTCTTTCTTCACATGTCTTACCTCTGTAGGCATCGTTAGAAACTAGCATTTGAAAAACCTTTGAAATTCACTGAAAGAACCATAGGTTTCAGGCACGTTATAGTTAGAAATTAGCATTTAAAAAACCCTTGAAATTCACTGTAAAAACATAGGTTTCAGGCACATTATAGTTAAAAATTAGCATTTAAAAAACCTTAGAAATTCATTGAAAAAAACATAGGTTTCAGGAGTGTTATAGTTAGCTGGATATGTCACTAATACAAAACGATAGAAATTCCTCCATTATAGTTAGTTCTGCTAACTATAACTTGCGCCCCTGCAATGCACTGCTGATGACGTCACATATTACATCACTCAAGACATGGTCACAGACATCACTGATGACATCACTGATGACATCACTGATGACATCTCAAATGACATCACTGATGACATCATCCGTGTGATAAATTGATGCATCTTCTCACACCTTAATATAACCTTTGATATACCCACTCTAAATTAGACTGCCATTCTCAAAACCATAGACACTCCAACAGCAATAACTACATCCACACTTACTGATCTTAGGTTTACACTCACATCCACTCACTCACCTGTACAGTCACTCGTACTTATGGTCACTCAGTACAGGACTATCATGTGCACTCATACGCCTATATAAACACTCACACACCACCACTCATCCATAGAGGTACTCACACACCTAGTCAGTCATGCAAATAATTAATCACACTGCCATTTACTCAGCTATAAAGTTATACACACTCCAGCTCAAATACTCATACAAATACTGGCACATTCGTAAACTCTTATACAATCACTGATACAAGCACACTCCCATCCACACAGCCACTCTCAGAATCACACACTCTCACTTATAGCCATTTATTTTCTCCAACACACATATATACTGCCTTTCACATAAGTAGTTACTCACACATAAACCACTGAGATATACATTCACTCACTAACATGGCCATACAGACAGTTACCCACCCATACAGTCCAACACAGATGCACTCTTGAAACCATGCACCCAGTAAATCACCCACTCACACATCTATGCACATAGTCCACACACCCCACCAACATACACACTCAGGCACCCACACAGATATTCAGACAACCAATCAATAAAACATATGGACACTTATGTAGCTATTCACAATCCCATGTAGCCGGTTACACACCAACAGACAGACTGATACAGACATTCATGCAGTTTAGTCACTAACCCATGCATTCAGTAAGATACACTTGATCACTCATTTATGGAATCAGTTACGCACCTACTAAATCATCCATTCAGACACTTATGCACCCACTCATTCTTAAATATGCCTTTCCCTATATATTATAAATATATTTAAACTTTACAGAGACACACAATCACTGGATGATGTCAACAATGATGTCATCAGTGATGTCATTTGAGATGCTATCAGTGATGTCACTTACCATGTCATGAGTAATGTAATACGTGACGGCATCAGCAGTGCATTGCAGGGGGGCGAGTTATAGTTAGCAGAATTAACTATAACGCCAGAATTTCTAGTGTTTTGTATGAGTGAAATGTTCTGCTAACTATAACACTCCTGAAACCTATGAATTTTTCAGTGAATATCTAAGGTTTTTTAAATGCAAATTTTTAACTATAATGTGCCTGAAACCTATGTTTTTTTCAGTGAATTTATACATATACATATATATATATATATATATATATATATATATATATATATATATATATATATATATATATATGAAGAAAACCACTCCTACAGCAAGGAAGAAGAGGCACGTACACGAGGCGTGTGTGGATCAGGCTTATTTATTATTGTTCAGGTCACCCACGACCTTGCAGAAAAGGAGAGACGCGTTTCGCCTGCGCAGCAGGCTTTGTCAATCTATTTTGGCGCCATGACATTGTAGAAATATATAGCCCTCCTCCCTGCTTCAGTCACACATAAACATAGAAGGTAGACTACAAGTTTAGGCATTTTAAATAGAAGAAGTATAAACCTGCAGCATGTGCCTCCTTAGCAAAGCGCAGGGTATTCGAAGTTGTAAATAACTACATAAAACAAAATATGCCAATAAAAACCTGAGCTAATTCATAAAGTATGCATCAAAACAATTATAAGCTGTAACCAGTTTTAGCCAGAGGTATAGACAAGTTGAATTAGCCTATCGAGGTACTGTCATTATGAAACATCGTGTTGACGCCAAATGCTCTCAACATGTGCTGCCTTTCTGATAAAAAGTCTATTTTATACAGGAGGATTTAAAAAAACTGCTTGAATGCAGATTGCGCTGCCGAAAAGGCATACAAGCTCCCACTTCATAGTCTCTTAGTTCAACCATAAAAAGTCATTCCGGTATAGTCTGAACACAAAACACATGCTGTGTAATCATTAGTGAAAACAAGTGTTTCCAAATGCGCACGAAAAATATGCACTTTAAAGGCAGGCTCCATGAACAATTAACATTTCCCCGTTTACTGTGCATATTTCCAACGGCAATAACAGCCTCTGGGTACTCACTGCTGCCCCGAGTGGGACTACATCTCCCATAATCCCCTCAGGCGGCTGTATGTGTCAAAGTTTCATCAGGAGCCCATACGAAACCTTCGAATTGTCACAGCTTAGCAAACTGATGTGATTATTGCCGGAACATTGTCCCGAAAAGGGCTCAAAGATGAAGATGGAATGGATTGGTGCAGGGAGTGTCAAAAATAACAAGTTGCCAGGCAGCGCAAAGTATGTACGTCTTTAGCACATAAACAGGGTGGTAGGAGACCGATGGAAATAAATTCGAAATGCCCAACACACCTCACCGCTTATATATATATATATTTATATTACCTACTGGCGGTCGCCAGTAGGTAGTTATAGTTAGGACCTAGTTTCCATAGGAAATCTGCAACATTCTATTGGGAATAACTTTTGCGCCGGTTGAGTCATTTGTGTGTCATTTTCTAAAATTTACGCCAGCTCCGCTCCACTCCTTCCCTGGAAGTTTCGGGGGGATTCGTCATGCGGGGGCCGAGAAAAAAGGGGGGTCCCAAAACGTGTTTTCCCCATGTTAATTTCCATAGGACGTTCAGACACGGCTACAGGCCGAACCGCTGAATGGAATTACACCAAACTTTGCAAATTTGTAGGGACTGGTACGCAGAAGTGCCTTTTCTATATTTGGTGAAAATTGCTCCAGTGGTTTTTATGAAAAGTAAATTCAAAAACACATATATATCTAAATGCGCGCTTCGAGCGCTTACCTGTATGCGTACCGGGGAGCGCACCCGGCGCGCCACGGTAGTGCACGAGTGGAAAACTGATTGGCTCTCGGGTGTCTGTCAACATTCCAAACAGTCCAGAGAGTCCGCCATCTTGTGTCTTGGTAGAATTGAGACACAAGAGGTGAAAAAAAGGGGGAAATGATTAAGAGAGGGCAGGGTAGACACCCCCGGACCCCCTAGGTTTTCTGAGGGGGGTCTAGAAGGACCACGAAGGGCAAAAAAGCTATTCTTTTTTTTAATTTTCGGGGAGTGCGCTCCAAGTGCGCGTACAGGTACGCGTACCACGGGAAAAACAGAGAAAAAAATGTTGTTTAAATAATTAATTTAGAGTGTTTAGAGGTAGGGTAGCTCTGGAAAGAGCTGTTGTGCTATCTGGGTGAATTAAGTACCTACAAGTAGTATTTATTTAAAATAAATATTTTTAACAATTTTTAATTACTAAATATAAATTTATTGTTCTGAATTTTCGTAATTTGAAAGAACTTCTAACATGAAATCGGGCTGAAATCGCCCGGATGCAACGTATCCAAAACGCTGCAGCCAGAGCCCTGGTGGGGTTACCAAGGTTCTGTTCTGCAGAGAGTACCATCCGCTCTCTACACTGGCTGCCTATGGCACAGAGGATCCACTTTAAGACCCTGTGCCTTTCCTTCAAGATCCTCAAGATGGCCTCCCCCAAGATTCTTGATAATCTTCTGAGGCCTTATGTGCCCTCGCGCTCCTTGAGATCCCTGGGCCAAAACTTGGTCGTGGTCCCACGGTTTAGACTGTGTAGGGCGAGAGGTCGCTCCTTCCGGGTTCTGGCGGCAAAACTGTGGAATTCTCTTCCGTCCCACATTCGTGAAATAGATGAGCTGCTGAAGTTCAGGAGGGCTATCAAAACACATTTGTTCCTCATAGTTCTTAGTATCCAGATCTGTGTGTCTGGGTCCCCCTTCTGAAGCGCCGGGACGCCCCTTGGCTGGGGCAGCTGTGGGCTATAGAAGTGTTATTAACATAACATAACATTAAATCGTCAGAAATGTCGTAATTCGTAGTCTCCAAAGAAGAATCCTGGAACTCCAAATATTCAATTAATTCAGAATCCAAAGATTCATCATAAAAATCCCCCATGCCATCTCCTTCTTCAATAAGGTCTTCATTATGTGTATTCAGATCAACTGGATCATTCAAATTGTCTAAAATAGTTGCAGAAATTTCAAAAACAATGTCAACTGACTCCTCATTAAGATCCATCATTCCTGTTAGGGTACTTTAAAAAGAGAGAGAGAGAAAGACAGTGATATTAAAAAACATTATTCTTATTAACTTAACGTGTACAACATAGTTCCCCTTACAAATTAACAACTAACCTTTTAGAATGCTGTTGAAAATTCTCACACCAGAAACTGAAAACCAAAAACTCCTCACTAATCTACCTCAGACACTGCAATCACAAAATATCCGTCATTCCCTCTCATTCTTCACACTTATTCCGGTCCCTAACCAATCAAATTTCTTCACATACAAATACTAAACCAAACTAACATTTTAATTGGTTATACAGATCAACACTTTCAAACTCACATAATCTTCAACTACCCAAAAGGGGCAGGGTAGAGACCCCCTGATCCCCTAGGTATTCTTAGGGGGGCCTAGGAGGACCCTGAAGGGCAAAAACACTATTATTATTTTTTTTGAAAATTTCGCGGAGTAAGCTCAGGGTGCGCTTACACGGGCGTTTACATGTACGCGTATCCTGAGCGTACCACGTGGAAAAACAGTGAAAAAAATTAGAGTAAAAAAAGAATTTAGAGTGCTTAGAGGTAGTGTAGCTCTGAAAAGAGATGTTGTGTTATGTGGATGTTTTTTGTACCTACAAGTAGGTACCGATGCAGAGTCTAAAATTCAAGAGCAAGACTCTATTCCCCTCATCTGTAAAATGTACACCATCTCTCCTATATATGCCTTTCATGTTGTAACGCAAGTGGTATATAGAACTCATACCATAGTCTCTGAGGAAAGCAGAAGCAGATTTATTCACATGTTTCCTTGCTTTCTCAATCTGTGGGCAAAATTGGTTGGACCAGTTCCATTTTTGCCTTTGGCATATATAAGAATATACCAAGGCAGTTTTTGGAAAAAGTGACATCAATTGCCCAAAGATGTCCTTTAAAAGCATTTCCAGACCTACCCCAGTCAAAGTGCCCAGGTCATTGCCACCACAGTGCACAATTATGAGGTCAGAGTATGGTAGATGCATGAAGGATTTTACCAATGGTATCAATTGGTCACATCTCAATCCTCTCTGGCCAATCCACATAATAGCCACATTTGGTAAATCAAGGTTGGGAATACCTCTGTTTGCTGCATACTTTTCACTCCAGTGATCAAAGTTATGACCCACAATCCAGACTTAAGGCATCTTGAAGGTAGATGTGGTTGTATTCAGATGAGTTGTGGAAATGAAATGGCAGTTTGAATGTAGGAGTTATGAAAAAAAGTGGTTGAGATTTAGTACACTTGAAAAAGAAGAAATGTTTGGTGGTTTCTTAACATTCTCCACTGAAAATTGGGGTGCATGATTTTGTTTTTTGAAAGAAGTCATTCTAATGGTTGAGAAAAGGTAATTGAAAGAAACATTGCACAGGATAAGCTGTTATATTGAGAGGTCAAACATCCTTGCTAGGTTCATTTGCAACATAGTATGATGAACTTTTCACCTGTTTCAGGCCTGGGATGTGCCTTTGCTATGTTTGGTGAAAATCCCTCCAGTAGTTCTTGAGAAAATTGAATTTGAAATTTTTCAAACGGCATTTTATATGGGACCTTTAGACACGGCTACAGCCCGAATGGCTGAACGGAATTACACCAAACTTGGCAAAATAGTAGGGACAGGTATGCAGTAGTGCCTTTTCTATTTTTGGTGAAAATCCCTCCAGTAGTTGTTGAGACAATTGAATTTGAGCAAATTATATATCTATATGCGCTCAACATTCTATTGGGAATAACTTTGGCACCGATTGAGGAATCTGTGTGTAATTTTCCAGAATTTTGGCCAGCTCCACTCCGCTCCTTCCCTGAAAGTTTCGGGGGGATTCGACAAGCAGGGGCCGAAAGGGGGGTCCCAAAATGTGTTTTCCTCATGTTAATTTCCATAGGGACCTTTAGACACGGCTACAGCCCGAACGACTGAATGGAATTAAACCAAACTTAGTAAAATGGTAGGGCCTGGTATGCAGATGTGCCTTTGCTATGTTTGGTGACAATCCCTCCAGTAGTTCTTGAGAAAATTGAATTTCAAATTTTTCAAATGGCATTTTCTATGGGACCTTTAGACACGGCTACAGCCCGAACGGCTGAACGGAATCACACCAAACTTGGCAAAATGGTAGGGACAGGTATGCAGTAGTGCCTTTTATATATTTGGTGAAAATCCCTCCAGAAAATTGACTTTGAGCAAATTATATATCAAATTATATATCTATATGCACTCACCGTACGCACACCCACTGTCCCCCATCTACTTGTGGAGTCGCCCACCAAGACTGGGCTGTTTTCCTCTGGTGCTTTCTCCATCCACACTTGACCACTTCTGCTGAGACCTTGCTTCCTCCCCATCATTTCCTCTCACCTCACCTTCCTCCCAGTCATTACTGCCCTCATCATAGTCAAACATCAAATCATCCACGCCAGCCACCTCCCACCTGTGCAGCAGGCCCCGCTCCCCAGCCGCATACTTTGGGCCTCACCTCATTCTGCCCGTCCTTTACCTGATCTCCCCCAACTGCCACCTGCAAACTATGCCTCCTCCATGTAGCCCTGGAAGTTGCTTGGCGGGCGACTCCACAAGTAGATGGGGGACAGTGGGTGTATTCCCAAAGGTACGAAGGAATGGTGGTCAGTGTGGGGCAAACAGGATTTGGCAACTGGACAAAAGAGTTGTGAATCAGTTCGGGGTGGAAGACGGGGTGATCAACAATGCTGGGGAGAAGAGGAAGGAGATACTGTCAGAGGGCTGTCAACATGACAGCAAGGAAAGATAAGAGAAGTAGAGATACAGGGACAAGTACTGTTGCCAACAACTTGACCACTTTTGCTGCTGCACCACCTCACCTCCGCCATGGTCATCTTCTGGTCGGCGAGCATGCTGTGATGGCCGATGCTACCCCCCCCCTCCCCCAGACGCAGCCTGCTTCACGCGCACCATCCTCACGCAGGCCTGGTCTAGGACCCCAAGCCTGAGGAGGTAGTCACATCCGGCTGCGCAGAGTGTGCAAGGCCTATCTCACCACCTCGCTCTCCTGCATCCTACGGCCTCACTCCCATTTCCTCTACGCAAACGTGTGCTATTCCCTCAAGGTGAAGGAGTCGCTGAGAAATACTTTCCCTAACACCCGTCCCCTCCCGTATCCTAACCTATCACCTGTCCCAGACTACTCTATCCCATGAAGTAACCTGGGGGGAGACCGGCTTTGCCTGTCGCTCCCCCGAGCCCCTTCACTCTAACCGCCCCCATAGCATGCTCCCAGGAGAACAGACACAACACGCCTTCAGAGACTACAAAAACAGCACTTAATGAAAATAAACCTACATACAATATATAGAAAATGACAATAAACAGAAACTTAAATCGAATCGAAATACTGAAAATCTTGTATCTTATATAACAAAACATTGTATGTGATTAACCCACAAGAAAGTTCTGAAATCAAATGACAACATTGACACAAGTGATAAATAGAATTTGTCGCGTCATCATACTGCTGGTGTTTCTCAACCTCATGGTTCTGGTGATAATTTGACGCATTTGGTTCACAGCTTTTCCATCTCTCACCAGAATCAGAAACTGAGGCCTCCTTCTTGGGAAACACCTTCACCACCTTTAAACAATTCTATTATTGACCAGTAGTCAGTCTCACAGCAGATCCATTCTCACTCATTTCTTCAATTTGACATGGAATAATAAAAGTAACGTCTCCCGATAATACTCTGCTCTCAGGTAACATGATCCAAACCCAAACACCTCTTTCAAACACTCTAACCTCAATACAATTAAGGGCATCACATTTCTTTTTATTTCTCTCTTTGAGTCCGAGATTACTTACAAGTATGCGAGTATACATAAGTGAGAACACAAATCAATTTCCTCTCTATGAATGATCCCTTCAATGCACTTATGTTTGTCCAAATCATTGAATTATCCTTTCCATGCCCTTACATTTGTCCAAATCATTTCTCCCAGGACCTACTTAATAGCGGCCACTGAGTGACCCCATTAAGCAAGTACCTAGGCCCCAGCTTCCTCACTTCCCTGTGACAGGTACTCTGACCAGTCTAAGGTCCTTTCAGAGCCTCGGGCCCTGCCTCTCTCATCCTGCTGCTGCTACTCTCCTCTGCTTCTGCCCTTCTTGAGTGCTCTCTTCCACTCTTTTCTATCACTCCCTGCCTTCACTTCTGCCTCTCTCACTCCTTGAGCCACTTTTCTTTAACTGCTTTGTTCCTCTTTCTCTTTTTTTCATTCTTTGTGCCACTTTTCAACTTGTGCCTCTGCCTTTGTGCCTCTCCGCTTTTCCATAGCCTCCCAACCCACTCCCGCACTTTTCTCTCCACCTCCTCCCAGTCCTTACCTGCTATCATGCTTCTTCCTCCTGCGCCTTCTTTCTGCCTCCTGTTAGCCCCAACCATCACCCTCCTGCACTCCTCCCCCTCCTTATAGGACCTACTTAATGGTGGGTGGTGTGCAACCTTGCAGCTGGCACCCTGAAATTGCACCAAAGATAAAAAAAAGTCATAGTCAGTCTGCAACTGGTCTGTGGCCAGCGCCATGAAATATTTACCATTGTCAAGGAATTCTCCAACCCCGCAGCCCTACCAACTCCTTCACAACCTCACAAGAACTCTCCAGCCACCTCCCCAACCCAGAAGACATCCACAACCAACTGCCCACGTCCACGTGTGAGGACAAGCATCTAACAGATTGGAAACCACTCACCATCAAGGACACAGTAGCAATTATGAAATTCATCCACACGGAAAGCTCCACAGACCCATGCCTCCACCACAGTTACAGTTTAGGAGGATCCACAATCAGCCCGGCGGTCATATTAGTCATTACCACAGTACATGTTTGTTGGCCACTATAACAAATTATTGTACAGTTAGTTAAAATCTTTACAAGTATGCGTCTCACAAAGGCAATTTAAAACAAAAACGACTGTTATAAAAAACAAAGGGGCATATTATCAAGCCTGTGCGCTAAAATTATCGCCGCTTTATCGGCCGAAAACGGCCGCTAAAGCGGCGATAATGGGCTTGATAATATGCTCTGTGGAATTCCAATCGAAGCCCATGTTAGATGTCTTCACATCTAACATGTGCTTCGATTGGAATTCCATAGAGCATATTATCAAGCCCATTATCGCCGCTTTATCGGCCGTTTTCGGCCGATAATGCGGCGATAATTTTAGCGCACAGGCTTGATAATATGCCCCAAAGTGTGCAGGAGAAAGTATAAAATGCTGAATCAGCGTTTTAAACAGTATCACTGTTGGTATGATTGGACTAAGAGATCCACATAACATTCATTTTAGAGCAGAAATGGAAGTGGAGAATACAAAGGATTTTCCCTAGGTTGCTTCAGATGTTGACTCTGAGTTTTCCACAAAATGTTCAATTAAAAGACCCGAGCATGTATGGAAAGTGCAGGTGCTAGGCAACACAATTGTCCCAAGGTTGCTGCAGATGTTGAGTTACGGCTGTGCATAGGTGTTTCGCGTGGCATTCATATTGGGGGCCAGAGCTCGTAGAAAGTCCAAAAGGAGCAATGGATTATCTCAGGCATGCCTCAGATGTTGAAGACCAGCTGTGCAAAGAGGTGAACAGTTTTAAGGACAAGTTCTGCAGCAGTGTTTGCAAAACCCATTTTCAATGTGGCCATCTGGACGAATTTAACTGTTTTGACATTTGTTGGAAGGTGGGGTATTATGTGGTGATGCTGGTTAGGCTTCACCATGCAATACTCTCACAGACCTCAAAGATGGTCCTTGGATTCACAATAATAAATCCTTAGCTCACTCCTGGTAGTGTGGCAAAGAGCAGCCAGGCTTTACTAGAGGAACATGTGTTAAGCATGTCAGAGTACCAACATGGAAGGTAAGTATTTGACATGACTTGAAAGAAATCTGTCACCAATTTATAAAAAATAAAGCAGATTTTATATCAACTTGGACACTAAAACAAACATGTTCACCAGAATTATGGATTTTTGAAAAAACATAAATCACAGCAATTTAATACAGCAGACCTTTTTCATTGCGGTCACTGGGAAAAAGTGATAGTGACAATCGGTCACTTGCAGATCAAGTTGTGTGGAACCCAAGGAGGGTAAAGGTGATGCGGGTCCCAGGTCCAAGCCACAACAGTTAGTTACAGTTTACCTGGCCCATGAAGCCCGGGTGCAGAGTTGCTTTAGCTGTCCCTGGTGCTGAACGGGAGCCGCAGGAGAGCTGCTTTTACCGCTTACACAGTGCTGCGGGGGAAAATAATACAACATTTTAACAGCAGGGCTGCTGCTGACGCTGGACAAAAGTTGTGTGGAGTTCCCTCTAGATGCAGCGTCAAGTGAAGGGGTCAGTTGCCGGGCTGGTGACCAACAAGCCTTAGATAAGTACATCAGATATGTACATCGATGTCCGGTGGTCACATGGAACATGGCAGCTGCCTGAAGCTTTGTGGCAGGCAGGACTACAGATCCGACAATGCACTAGATCATCTGGATTTGGGTTATCCCTCGGAAGGTCCAATGGCCAGCAATTCTTCGGATCCACAGCTTTGTTTTTCCTGAAGTTTGCAGGAGACTAGTGCCCCTAGTCCAGGGGAGTCTGAGGCTGCTTCTGGCTCTCACAGGGGTACCTCTGTCTGGGGGAACCAAGCTTTTGCCTAGGACAAGTCTTGATTATGCAGTTCCAGGAGTGCTGCCACAGGTGCAGAGTTTCCCTCTTTTCGTTTGTGCAAGTCCTGTTGTTGCAGACTCAGGTCTCTCCTTTGTGCTCTTTGATGCAGGTTGGTTCAGAACTGAGATTCTGGTGTCAGGGGTAGAACTTAAAACCTAGATTTAGGGGTGTTAGGGGTGTGGGTGCAAGTGACCAATAGGCCACTAGCCCCAGTGGCAAATCCGCCCCTAAAGTGACCACATCCGGGGTGTAGGTCACCTTTTCTACCCAGAACCCCCTATTCTACCACTTTTAAAAATGGTAAAAGTGTTCTTCAGCTGTACAGGCCAGGTAGCCCACACTCGAGGTGTGGCTAGCCTTCTGGGGGTGTACACCTCCTGACTACCTAATTTTCCCACCTGTGGTGAGGACAGCAATGAAAACTGTGGCGGTGAGGAAAAAAGGGGGGCCCCCGTTGCCTCGGCGCAATGGAATGCATGTCGGGGGCACATGGTGTGAACTGCACACTCCATGCTGTGCAAGAACGGGCTATGGCACTCCCATTGTGGTGCCTTTTGAATAGGCACCACTGTGGAAATGCCAAATGACCACCAGCCAGACCGCGAGGCATTGAGGTTTGGCAGTGTCGGAGAGGGGCGGTGGCAGGGAGGCCCACTCCCATACCGCCAAACTCATACTCAGGCCCTTGGTACATGAGAGGTTTGACCTCTTAAGCACATTCGGATATTCTTTTGTCTCTTTTAGGTTGCAATTCCTCAGCCTTCTAAAAGTGCTTTTTTAGCCAGGATTGCTTCCACCCATGAGTGGGATGCAAAGGTAACCAGAGTGGGTTCCGATCCTTAGACCACAAGGGGCTGTAGAAACTCCATTGACAAAATATCAGAGGATATGTTTCAGGTAAGGGGTTGATTGAAGTAGCAAAATTATGTTTCCCATGTTTAAGATGTCGTCTCGCTCCCTTATTTAATACTCTGGTGTCAGGATCAGCTTGTTAAGCTCTGGAGACTCGGATGGGCAGTTTTGGGTACCTCGTGTGTTTGAATTTGTAAAAGGGGAATGGAGTTGTGGGTTAGCTGTCTGACAGCTAATGATCTGGGGACCACTTGCAGGGAATTGAACAGAGCTTCTTGATAAGTGGCATATTTGATGGGATGTTTAGTATAAGCTTGTTCGCTAGTGGATATACCATTAATCATGCGTTTAAGTTCCAGAAGGTCTGGTGGTCTAAATGGTACACTGTGGTTTTCTTCCTGAGTGGTGGTGAGACCTTGAACTTGCCCCTTGTAAGGCACAGGCTCTCAGGCAGTGTCAGAAGATGGGCAGCACATAACTGCCTGCAGGGATCTTGAGCAGTAGATTGATCAGGCGTAACATCCTCTCAGGTTGAAGAATTCAGTGCCATTCTGTGGCTGAAACTATTGATTCAAGGAAATGTGTATTTTGTTATTATTGGTGTTTGATGAACATTGGATATACCATCCCCTGCCTTGCTAGAGTTGGTACCTGGTGAAGCTTGTTGCATTGTTTCCTCAGTCTTTGTTGGGTCTGTTTCCTCAGCTTTACCGTAGGTAATCTACTTGAAAGGAGAGTCGTTGCCATATGTACTGGAGGTGGCTCCGCGAGCACAATAGCAGTGTTGAAAAAGTCCTTCTTTCCTGGGGAACGGGTGGTTGGTTTCCTCAGGATCTTTTTCCTCAGCATTATAAATAGCCTTATGCGCTCCTTGTTGCCCTTCTCCATTTAGCTGGAGTGAGGCTACGGGGTAAGCAGTATTTTGCGAGCCATTCCCTTTTAGTTCCCTCTTTTGGAGAATAGCTGTGCACTCATTTGGCTACCTGGCAGCCAAAAACTGAATACATTACCTCTTATTCTTCGAGCTGAACCATTGGAAAGCGCTTTCCAGAAAGGATTGAAAACTTGGCTTTTCCAGTTGTGAGTTTCGTTTGTCCGTATTTGTCCCTGCTGCACAGCTTATTCCCTTCTCAACCTATGTAGCAGCTCCTAGCACGGGGACACACCAGTTGGTGTAACAAGGTGCTTTATAAATGATTTTTTATTATTATTTATTACTGAAGAGTCAGATGGGCAGTACTATGACCTGAGGTACTATAGTAAGGCTTCCATGGTAGCAGGCTGGACATTTTGTTCAGAATTTGGGAGCATGGAAAAACCCTTAGGGCCTTTGTAGGGTTTCTCACAGGGCTGCTGCTGATTGCGCACATATAATCAAGCTGTTTAATGCTTCTAACTTTCAGTCGATGCCTGTGATAAGGGCGACGAGGGAGCTTAAAATGTCCACTTTGAGCGTCTATTTATTCCATGTGGTAGATCATGGTATCAACCATTGATTGGATGGTGCCAAGCAAGGAGGAACACATGTCTGTGTTTTGTGGAGATGAAGAATTAAGAGTTTCACGAGTTATGGGCAGGTTGACATAGTCTGAGGGCAATGAGTGATCCAAAGGTACGTCTATGCTTTGGGTAAGCAACTCCTGTACAGGTTCCTTGTAGAGGTTCAGGAGGCTAAAGGTGCACTGAGAAGGCTAGGTTGCATGGCGGGTCTAAAGAGTCTTGGGATGACACTGTTGGTGAGGGAGTGGTGGGCACTCCCTTCACTGTGCATGAGGGTTTGGTTGGCCGCCTCAGGCAGGCAAAACCCTCATGCGCAGTGAAGCTCCCTCCAGCCCAGCTGCATTGATGGGGCTGGACAGAGCAGGCACAAGCTCCCAGTCTGCCTGGGTGCGTGAGTTGACAGCGCTCAGGCCAATCCAGACACTGCTTTATTGAAGCGATAGGATTTGCCACAGTGCAGTCTGGGTGCCTGTGCCCAGAGGAAGAGCACGATGCGGAAGGCGGTGGCGTGGTTCACGTAATTCTTTTTAAATGTTTTTTTTATTTTTTTTGTCCCTCGAACCCCACCTCCCCATCTCCCTCCTCTGGCCTGCTCTGCCACTTTGGCAGGGGACGAGCCACTACTGCCCGACAGCAGGCCCGACTGACCACTCTTGCTAGTCTTACTGGTCTTGTTATTTGCTACTCAAATTGAGTACACATGACAGGTGGCAGGAACCTGGTAGGGGGTATCGGGCTCTCCCCTGAGCTTATTGCGGCTACTACAACCCGGATTTCCACATCTTATGCCTGCTTCTCACAGTACGCAAAACCACTATTGGAGGCAATGATTTGATTTGATTTTAATTTGATTTATCCATTTGTAGAGCGCGCGAATGCCCAAGGGCGTCTTGGCGCTGTGATTTACCTCTGACTCTTGAAGATGTTGATTAGGGTGCTGTTCTCGTGGGTGTGCCAAAGCCGACTGTGGACTTTCCAGGAGTTTAGCTGTGCATATCGCACTCTTTACCAGAGACAGAAGTTTTCTTACCTCTTATATGGTCAGGTGGGCTGGCTTTTTTTGTTGATTTCCGTGCTATAACCACAAATGTTTCCTGCAACAAGCACAAACACATTCAGGGGCTTATTTCTAAGCACTTTGCGTCGCCAGTGCGTCACTTTAAACATGGGAAAAAGTGACGTACTGGTGGCCCAAGGGGCTTGTAAATAAGCCCCTCAGTCTCCCATATCTTGCTGAACACCTATACAGCATGTCATCATCACGTGACCTTTTGGTCAGGCTTCTTAACATGGCGGCTGGACAGGCGCGCAGCGACGGCGCGCAGCGGACGCGCCGTAGACGCGCCGGAGGTTCGCCAGAGGTAAGCCCGTTTGCGCCCGTTCGCGCAACGGACGCGCAAGGGGCCGCTGCCTCTGGCCACCTGCAATCTTCCCCTCTGGTCTACTCTCATTCAGACCTGTGCGCTCTGAAACCACCGGGTGACCCCTCGACACTCGGATCCATTTCCCGCTCGCCGCCCCAGCCACTTATATGTGGTTTGCTTAATGTGCGTTCACTCTGCAAGCACCACACGGAGATCGCCTATTTGGTTGAATCCTCCGGGTTGGATGTGTTGTTTATGACGGAGACTTGGACTCGGGAGGACTGCCTAGTTGAACTAGGTCTGGCTTGTCCCCCGGGTTTCAAAATTATTCACACTCCGCGCCCACTGAATCGTGGCGGCGGAATTGGCATCATCTTCCGCGAACAGTTGGATGTTTCCCAGCTTAAAATCAGCGAAGTCTTGGGTTTTGAGCTCATGGGCTTCTCGTTCAGTAACCCAGAGAGAACGTTGTTATCTGGCGTGTTATGTTACAGACCGCCGGGCTCGGCCTCTTCGCTGCCGGAGTTCCTGGACTTAGTGTATGATCTTTCTAATACTCATTCTAATCTGCTCGTCCTGGGAGATTTTAATCTCTGGCAGGGGGGTCCTTCAGATGGAGCGTTTACTTCACTCTGCCAAGCTTTGGCCGACATCCATCTGCAACAACTGGTTGGCTCCTCGACTCATAGGGGCGGTCATATGCTCGACCTTATCTTCGCAGGCGCCCACTTAGCGGCGATCATTGACATCCTTGCCCAATGCTGGACGGATCACGCGCTGGTGGTCTTCTCCCTATGCCTTGGGAATAACCCCCCGGAGGTTGCAGGGGTAGGATTCTCGCAAGTGGGTCGACCGTGGTCCAAACTGCTCAGTCTAGCCCCTCTGCCCCCTATGTTATCTGCCAGTTTTGACCTGAGGAACTCAGTGGAAGACAGCTACTCCTCCTTCTGCCGGTCTATTACCGAGTCACTCGATAACATCGTGCCACTTCGGAAAGCAAGAGCGAGGGTGAATCGGGCCTTTCCTTGGTATACGGTGGAGTTACAACACCTGAAGCTGAGCTGCAAACGGGCAGAGAGAGCATGGAGAAGGGAGTATTCCCCCTCGGCTAAAGCCTTGTTTAGACTTGCACTGAGAGGTTATAAGGAGCAGATCAAGCAGGCTAAGGCGACCTTTATACAAACGTCCTTATTACAGGCGCCTAATAAATCCCAAGCCCTGTTTAAAATTGTTAAGGACTTGTCCCACCCGGTCTGTGCGGCTAACTCAGTGCGGGCCTCTCAGGCTTTATGTGACTCGCTGGCGTTGGCTTTTGAGGAGAAGACCGCCAAGATCCTGGCTGGCCTAACACTTCCTGCAACTGAGGAGGCCTGCCCTGCTAGCCTCGCGGACAGGGGGCGTGGAACCCCGGGTAGCTCACCCAGTCGACCCCAGCAGGTCGTGGTGGGAGCTCCGGGGGAGCAGCCCAGCTGACCCCAGACGGTCACTGGCGCTTTCGATCTGGGAGCTCCGGGCAGCTCACCCAGTCGACCCCAGCCGGTTGGTGTGGGAGCTCCGGGGGAGCAGCCCAGTCGACCCCAGACGGTCACTGGCGCTTTCGATCTGGGAGCTCCGGGCAGCTCACCCAGTCGACCCCAGCCGGTTGGTGTGGGAGCTCCGGGGGAGCAGTCCAGTCGACCCCAGACGCACATTGGAGTCTCTGATCTGGGAGCTCCGGGCTGCTCACCCAGTCGACCCCAGACGGCCGTCTTGGCATCTGGGTCGGGGGACTTGAGAACCTCACCCAGTCCACCACGGTTGAACTCTTTCCCCCTCCCGTCCTTTGAAGAATTTTGTAAAACGGCTTTCACGGTGTCATCTGGTTCCCCGCTTGACCCACTGCCCCCCAAATTTTGGAAAACTTTTCATGAAGAATTGTTCCCGCCTTTGTTTTCAATCTGTCTGCAATCTCTGAAATCGGCGTCTGTCCCAGATTGCTGGAAGCTAGCAGTGGTGTCGCCTCTGCTAAAAAAGCCAACCTTGGATCCAGCCGGCCTTTCCAACTATAGGCCGATCTCCTTACTTCCCTTTCCTATTAAGATCTTAGAGAAGTGGGTAACTCGCTCTCTTTCCGGCTACCTGGAACATATTGGGTGGTTCGATGAGGACCAGTTTGGCTTCCGACCTGGTCATGGGACGGAGACCGCACTTGTGACCGTGCTGGACAATCTGCGTTCGCGTGTCGACAGTGGTCGGGCAGCCTTTTTGGTGCTGCTCGACATGTCGGCCGCGTTCGACACGGTCTGCCATCGGACCCTGGCTCGGAGGCTGGAAGAGTGCGGGATTTGCGAGGGGGCCAGAGATTGGCTGATTTCATATCTTGAGGGCAGGCAACAGCTGGTGTCACTTCCGCCTTTCAGCTCGGAGCCAAGGAAAATCGGACAGGGGGTGCCACAGGGCTCGGCCATCAGCCCGATATTGTTCAACCTGTACCTTCGTCCACTTGTCCAGCTAATAAAATCTTTTGGGGTCTCGGCATTTAATTATGCCGATGACACTCAGCTGGTGTTTTCCTTGGAAGGGAACAATGCGACTTCGCTGAGCACCTTCCATCGCTGTATGGCAGCTACAGCGGATTGGCTTCGAGCAAATTCTTTGCAATTTAATAGCTCGAAGACGGAGGTGCTCCACTGTTCCACAGATCGGATCCCGCGGGCTCTACCCACCGATTTCTGGCCTAGCACTTTTTCCGAACCAGTGTTGGCATCGGAGTCAGCTCGTAATTTAGGGGTCATGTTTGGCCCTAACTTACAAATAGACCTACATGTCAATAAAACCACGGGAACATGTATGATGCTGCTCCGTATGCTACGCAGAGTTTTGCCTCTGCTCCCCGCCCAGTCCAGGCCGGAAATAGTCCGTGGGACTATTTTAAGCCGGCTTGATTATTGTAATGGTCTTCTCCTGGGGGCCCCAAAAAACTTGATAGGGAAGCTGCAGAGGGTGCAGAATATGGCTGCTAAACTGGCCCTCTCACGACCCAGATCTAGCTCTTCTACTCTTGCGCTTCGCGATCTGCATTAGCTCCCGGTAGATCTACGGGTCCAATTTAAAGCGGCCTGTTTGGTGTTTAGAGCGGTACACCTCCTGGGCCCTATCCCGTTACAAAACATGTTTGCATGGTATTCTGCCCCACGGCTTTTGCGGTCGTCATCGGCTCACCTTCTGGTGGTGCCTAGGTTTCAAAGAGTGAGGATGGGCGGCCGCTCATTTAGAGTGGCGGCAGCCAAATTGTGGAATTCTCTCCCACTCACTCTTAGGAGCTACCAGCCAGGACTATCTTCCATTCAGGAAGGCTTTAAAGACCTATCTCTTTCCCAAGTAATGGTTGTGCGTCTGTGCTTGTTTAGTGTGGGGGTTCTCTGATCAAAGCGCCAGGATGCCCTCTGGGTGACAGGTCTGCGCTCTATAAGTATGCTAAATAAATAAATAAATAAATAAAATCAGACAGCACCCTAATGCAAATGATAGCCATCTGATTTGCTAATGGAAGGTACTTTTATGGTGGTGCCCGAGCCTCATTTCTGTCAGTCTGACTCTGGATGATCCCTACAAAACGATAAATAGATTAGTACAAAAATGTGATATCTCAAGATTGACAATTGTAAGAAGGGAGCTACCCTTTTTATCAGGAAAAGGATTGGGTCAACAATCTTAAAAAACAGGGTTCCTTCTCCTGAGTACAATAGATTCTAGGTGGTATTATTGTCCCCAGAAGGGGTGTTTTCCATTAAATGATAGGGATTAGAATGTTACAACGGTTACCAAATTCACAAATTGATATATCTATATATGGCCCACATGTATTGTTGAAAGACATGAAAGACATGAAACAATTTTATAAAAACATTTTTCATTCATTTATTTGAAAAAAGAATTTTTTTAAATTTGCTAATAGCACATTTTTGTATTTAAAATCATATACATCAACATTTATAATCAATTTCAGGATTAAAAAACATACAGTATTCTTTAAAAGTTGCTGATCTAGCAAGGTTTCACAAAAACATTACATTTATAATATCATAATTACTATTTAGAAAAACATTTTCAAGGACTCGTTCACTGGTTTAATATTATCCAGGTTAAGGTCTTCCCTGGTACTAATATATTAGTCTCTGTGAGCATGTGTTGAATCCGCTCATCTATTCCCTTACTTCTTCTATTCTTGTGTGTCGGTTATATTCAAACTTCATTCGGTTTAGGGAGAAAATGGACCAACTTCAATCCAGTCCTATTTTCTTATTTTCTTTGGTGGTTGGGGGGACGCCTCAGGGAGCTACCTTGTGTTATTTCTTTCATCACTTTCTCTTTGTGATCAAAAGAAATTTTCTTTGCATTTGGTGTATTATTTTTCTTCACACCAACGAGGGTTACTTCTTAGAGCTTTTTTTAAAGAAATTTTTAGCTCTCCACTTTGTGGCTGGCAGCTGAACTGCACGGCGTCCTCCTCCTTCCCGGGTCGATTGACCTTCCAGCTCTCATCAACAAAATGTAGAAATAAACTACAGATGGCTGTGGAGATTCTTACAAGAAGCCACTGAGGAAAAATGAGTTTTAGAGCTCACCTTCAACATTTCATCTCAATACATTTCAGGTCCTTTTCTTCCCCCTGGAATGCTCGCTGATAGCATTTGCGCTGTTAGTAGATTGACCAGGAAGTGGTTAGCTTCAAATCTGGGGGAAGAATTGGGTTTTGTTAGCGACAGCTGAGCCCTGTTCGAAAACTCGCATTAACTGTGAATCATTGGCAGAAAGAGACTTCTTCGTGATGCAGGAGGTTAGATGGAATATCATTCATATCTGTACTTGTGCTGGCAGCTGTGAAGTGCCTGAGCACATAGAAGCAAGAAGGGCATCTTTTCATTAAACATGGAAGCCAAAAGCAGATCCTGCTACACCTGCCTGACCAGTTCACTCTGTCATGTTCGCATTTTGGGGCAGATTTATGAGGCCCTTATGCCACGTTTACGCCGCTGTTGCGTCACGCAAGGCGGCGTAAACGTGGCGCATCCCTACGAACAATTTACAACGTGACACATCTAGGCAGATGCGTCACGTTGTAAAGCCCTGCGCCGCTTGTGGGTGTTCCGGCGCAGGGTGGGCGTTCCGGGGCAGGTGCGCCTCGCAAAAGTGGCTGAGTGAAATCTATGAGATTTCACTCAGTCACTTTTAAGCCAATGCTGCGTCAAAAGCCTGCGCCTGCTTGAAGCAGGCGTAGGTCTTGACGCAGCATTATGCAGATGGTGTACCCCCGAGCCTTGCTGGAGCTGCGTCGCGCTTGCGACGCAACTCCAGCAATGCGACACATTTCCGGCACAGATGCGTCACGCATCTGTGCCGTTTTTGCACCATGGTGCGCCATGGCTGGCGGAGCTGTGGCGCACTGTGGCGCATGTTAACTGGCGCATCCCTGCGGATGCGCCAGTTAACATAAATCTGCCCCTTTATTCTTTTACATCCTAGGTGATGCCTGGAGTTAGCTTTGTCTCCGGGAGAGTGCTGCGCCATTCTGTTGGCCGGGGAATTATTGGTTTCTGCTACATTTCAGCCACTTTACCATCATCTATCCAAAATAGAGTTATGTTAAAAATAATTATATATTTGGCGATTTAGATCAGCCATCCTTTATAGGATATGCTGTTTGTGGGATTGCTCATAGACAAAGAAAGGTAATTTTTATCACCATCACAAGTCTGCTTTTCACACCTCCAGTAGCAGCTGGTGTCTGGGCTGGGTGGCGAAACGAAGGGGGTAGAGGAGGAAAGGGGTATGTACAGTGGTGGTGCGTCCATTAGGATGGTGGGCGTTGCCCCACATGGCCGCCACGGCCACGCCATCAGCGGAGTCGCATCAGGGTTTACACTTGACTTAACTTAATCGAATTCCGGGCTGGCCGGTCACCGAGCCACTCCCAAAGCAGGCAGGACTGTTGTATCTTTACCCTTTTTCTATTTCTATTACCCCGGCTTGCGCTTGCTATCCCCGCGCGTAATTCAAAATTTGCAAACATTCGTGACAAGAATTTTCAATTCTATTAAGGACTAGGAGGCGAGGATTATGCTAGTCTCATTTCTTTATTGAAATGCCCAGCAGCCAAGTAAAAATCCACATTACCCAGAAACACTTGGGTGATAACCATAGAGTCTTGTAGTATAAATAAGCGTACAGACAATCCCACTTCCTCTTTCTTTGGTGAGGAGAATCCAGGAAACAGTAAACAATCCAAAACAGTCAATGCAACAGCAAAGTTCAGTCCATGGAAGGTAACGAAGGGAGACATCCCAAACAGCCGAAGGCAGAAAACAGGAAACATCTTCAGAGAAGAGAACAGGCACTCCTACGTGGAACCGGAGATGCATCACTTGAGATCAGAGCCTGAAAAGAGACACAAAGCCGTAATACACGTCCAATAAAAAACAGGAACATGTCGAAATAAGGGTGGGAAAAAAAGACAAAGCAATAGAGACTGTTGTGACAGAATAATGCATAAACAATTGTCAGTATCACAATGTACAATCTATGGGTGGGATAATCCTCGCCTCCTAGTCCTTAATAGAATTGAAAATTCTTGTCACGAATGTTTGCAAATTTTGAATTCTATTACAGGACAGGAGGCTCCGATTATGCTTGTTTAAAGCTCATCCAACACCACAGAAGCAACCGTAGGTACAGGTTTAAAGTAAAAAGTCTTAAACAGAGAATCTGTCGACCAATCAGCAGCTTTCATAAGGTCCCCCAAGGTGACTCCCAATGAAAAGGCCTTAGAGGCCATGGCCCCACGAGCCGAATGAGCACCAAAAACAGAAACATCAATACCTGCCTCTCCCATAAGCCACCGTACCCAGCGAGCCAATGTACCAGGAGTAACGGGGCGGAAAGGCTTCAGCAATGCAATCAACAACTGACCTTGCATATCAGAACGAAGAAGCGAAGTACTCACCTCATAAGCCTTAAGGCATTGTACCACACAAAGGTTGGGACGAGCCGGAAAAGAAGGGTAAGAGATAATCTCAGTATCAGTTTTGGTGCGCCGGGAAAGGCGAAACGTAACCCCTTTAGGAGTAAAACTCCGACCAGCAAGATCCAATGCGTGAACGTCTGAAATCCGTTTGCAAGAAAGCAAACACAGCAACATGGTAAGCTTGGCCGAAAGTTGTTTGCGGGATAGCAAGGAATTGACCAGCCAGGCTTCCAAAAAACACAAAACTACCGAAACGTCCCATAAGGCCACATATTTGGGACGCGGAGGAACCGCCATACGAACGCCTTTAAGGACTTTGGACACCAAAGGATGCTCCCCCTCAGGTTTACCATCAATAGGAATATGGCCCACTGAAATAGCAGAGCGGAAGTTGTTGATAGTACGGTACGCCAAACCAGAAGCTGAATATAGGGAAGCCAAAAAATTGACAATTAAAGAGACATCCGCTGATGTCGGATCAGCTTGCCGTTGAGCACACCAATCACTCCAACGTTTCCAGGAACCTCTGTAACGTTTGTGGGTAGCTGGGGCCCAGGCGTTGCTGAGGAGTCTGGTAGCGTCCGTCGAAAGGCCTGACACAGCCCACCGTTCCCCGAAATCCGCCACGCCAGGAGAAGGAGAGAGCCTGACTGAACCAGGGGATGCGGATTCTGAAGCGGATCTAACAGAAGATTCCGCTTCTGAGGCAGAAGAAATGGCAATGCGCAAGTCATTTCCAGGAGAACAGGGAACCACGGTTGAGCCCGCCACAGAGGAGTGATCAGAATCAGCTCCGCCTGAAAACGTGTCACATAGGCCAGAACCCTGGGGATCATCATAAACGGAGGAAAGGCATAACACAGGGATGTCGGCCACGGTTGAAGGAAAGCATCCGTTGCCAGAGCCTCCGGGTCCGGTCTCCAGCTGAAGAACCGGGGAAGTTGGGCATTGAGCCGGTGGAGTTCTGGACTTTTTGGTTCCGTCCAGAGGTGTCAGGGATAACACCCGAAGACCCCGGAGTTCTACCTGTCTCGGTGCACAAATAAACAGAAACACGGGCTTCTCGATGGTGGCGTCAAAGACCAAAGGTTTATTACTGCAGGGACACAGAAGTCACAGAAACTACACACGGGCAGTATCTAGGAGCCTGTTCGATTTGTACAAAGAGGGTTGCTCCTTATATACTAAATATTAGGCTTCGGGCAAATTCTTTACATGTTAGTACATTCCTAAACCTTTGCATCCTAAACAATAAATATTTGGCGTTGCACAGGAATCGTCAACAATATCTGATGTCAAAACATTACGAACGAGGGGTTCCCACTGTTCCATCATAATCCCATGTCAACTTTTCATTCAAGAGCCGGACCGCCTCATCGTAAATTTCGTTACCTCCCCCTAATAAAGGCCCAGAAGGAAAGGAGCAGAGCCAGGTGCAGAAGATAGAAAAGCAGGATAAGAGATGTTTGTGGGTCGTAAATGGCCAAGGCTACCAGCTTCGGCCGCCTAATCATGATCAGGCCAACGAACACGAGAACCAGTATAGCAGGACTGGCCTCAGGCAGAGGGGGCAGCTTCTGTCGAGTCATGCAGCCATGGCGTGTTCTGTCCTAAGGTGCACGTGTCACTAGCAAGGTGAATTGCCGGCTAAAGCTTACGTGTCCTTAATTGAAATGAAGTAATCAGAGGTCATTGCGTGTCCATTGACTATGTGAGGGCAAGAAATACAAAATGGCTGCCGTAATCTAAGATGGATGCCATGGGTAGATCAGAAATGTGTTTGTAACAGGAGTACTCTTGCTCGTAGCATAGCGAAAACACCAGGATATGCTAAATGGATCATTTGCGGTTCACTGATACCAATATTATGTATTTACGACAATATTGAAAACACGGGTTCAAATCGTCACGGAACCTCAGACCCTCCTTTTGCCCTTACATAGGCAATTACTCAGTCTATGTCAGAGTCTAACTCTATGCTCATCAGGTCAATGACATGTTGCTGTATCATCATCCTTTCCCGCGCCTTTTCTCCAAACGCAGGTGGTTTTCTGAAACAGGTTGCAGCACAGAGACTACACAAAGCGGGACCACATTGGATAATAAGGCAGCACGAGAACAGGAATACTAGGATGACACCAATGACCATCAGAACCTTCCATCCCCACGCTGATAGCAGAGTCCACAACCACTCCATTAGGGACCAGTTTCCCTTGTCTATGTGTATAGAGTCGGAAATCTTGTGTAGTTTAGAGATCGTCTCATAGACAGTCGGAGCATTATTGGGAATAAAAACTCAGCAGCTCGATTGGATCATTCTACATACCCCACCTCGATCCGCAAGTATTACGTCTAGAACCATACGGTTCTGCAACGTCATGAGACGATCCGCCTGAAGCTCAGCTGTTAAGTTACTAAGGGCACCAGCAGTTTCCGTAATAGTAGATTCAACTACCCGTGTTAGCTGACGTAGATTTCTACTATTGGCCATAGGCCCCCAGAACGGAAGGAAACCTTTGAAGAAGTCTCCTGCTTCCTGACCAGCTGTATCTTCCTCGCTGAAGACACCTCTTGCTACTCTGGTCTTGTGATAATCTGAAGAAGCAGTGTACGTTGGAGGCAACAGTCGGGCAATATAACATGAACCTGAAAAGTCAACAGGCAACCATGTATACGCTCTGTCTTGACAGATGAAGTAGGTACCCCTAGCAGTAAGAAAGGCAGGGGAAGAGTTAGACGGAAATACGTAAGTCTCAACGCACTCACTCTTCCCTAGCCGAGCTCTCGGATTTCTCCCATTTCCTTGCAAACAGACTTGACCTCGGTGAGGTACGACCCAGACTGGAGTGGAGCTTTTACGCTTGCTTTCTCCCAAACTAAGGCGATACTCTGTAGAATTCCAAGTCAAATATACCCGTAATTCATCTCTAGGGTAAGACGGAGTATTATTGACGTCTTTAATCATATCAATAATTCCCTGAACTAAAGCTTTGTTGGCAGAGTTGTATTTAGTGGAACGTGGTGGACGCGGAGGATAGGTCTCGAGGGCATAGGCAAAAATGGTCTGAAAGGCCTGAAATGAATCATTGTAGCTGAAAGGCAAGACTAGATAGGGAATGCCTTTTTCCATAGTGTGGGGTATCAAGCCACACACCCAGCAGTCTGTAGTGTTAACTACCAGTTGGTGTTGGTGCAAGAGCTGTACAAATGTGTTATTAATGAATTCTGAGCGTCGAGCTTGTTCGTGTTCAGGAAACGAGTGAAAAGAATGCACAGAAGAAACAGTAGAAGAAACAGGATCATGGGGAGGTACTGTAGTTGTTACCGGTGTAAAAATTAAATGCACGCCTAAGACGATTCCACCCACCAACATTATTAAAACAATCAAAAACGTAACTGCACATTGCATTAGAAAGCATTTGCTGTGAAGAATTTTGTAAAGTCTATTTCTGCGAACATAAATTACATTTTCTCGTTGCAGCTCAGGAAGCTCCATCTTCTACAATCCGCTCGCGACCACTGATGATGTGTACGTAGATGAAAATGACTCTATCAGCCCTGGGAGTTCCCAGAACTAACAGAAAGATCGACCTAGCGTCTGACCCCCGCAGATTCAACTAGGCACACAGCCACGACCCTACGGCTACCCAGACGGCAAGGCAATTTTAAAACAACAAAGCAATACAAAGTATGAGCAAACTTCCTGGCTGGAGGCAATGTATCAAAAATTCAAATGTGTAAAATCGGCAGTTTCCTGCTTTATTTGTCCATATTTCGTGATCGTAAATTGTATCTCAATTTTGCAGGAGCTGTTTGATCTGGAAACAGTGTATTTTCAGCAGGGGTTGCAATGTTCAAGTTCGCAGATGGCAAAGTTTCTTCCGATGCAGAGGGCAAATGTTCAGAATTCAAAGGGGCAGTTTCAGAAGGGGAGTCAAAGTTCGAAGTACCAGTGATTAGTTCTGCATCGCTGAAAGGGATAAACCTGGGGATTTGTTCAGATTCAGAGGCACCGATTCCTTTCTTTACCCAATCATCATAAGGAAGCGGCAGAGGCACACGCTTGACGTGTGTTGTATCAATCCAGTTCTTCCGTCCAGCCACACGAATAGCAGTTCTCGTCGCCAATAACACCTGGAAGGGGCCAACGAATCTGGGTTGGAGGTTTTTCGTCCGGGCAAAATTACGGATGACTACTTAGTCGCCTGGTTTCAGCTGATGACCTGGACTCTCCGGTGGCTTTGGCAATGCATCGAAAACCTGTTAGTGAATAAGACTCAATTTAGCAGTCAAGTCGAAAAGGTAATCAATTAACATTGGGTATTCCAACTGTTTAAATTCCTTCGGTCTAGGTACTCCCCAAACATTGGCCGGACGACCAAATACTATTTCGTATGGACTAAGCCCTACTCTAGAATGCACAGTCGCTCTTGTGGATAACAGAGCCAAAGGTAGTGCATCTGGCCAGGACAAACCCGTGGATGCTTGTATCTTAGCAAGTTTTAGTTTGAGGGTGCCATTGTAGCCCTCAACTAAACCAGCAGACTGGGGATGATTTGCACTGTGGAACTTCTGTTTGATCCCTAAACCGGCACATACACTCTGCATAACTTTCCCTACGAACTCACTTCCATTATCTGATCATACAATCCGTGGCATGCCATACCTGGGGAAGTATTCTTTGAGAAGAATTTTGGCAGTAGACAAAGCAGTATTGTCCTTCAGTGGATATGCTTCGACCCATCTGGAAAAAGCACAGACTACCACTAGGACGTACTTTAGATTGTTGCAACGATCCATGTGAATGAAGTCTAACTGGATAACTTCAAAGTGGCAAGAAGGAGGAGCGAAGTGACCAGCGGGTGTGGGGATTCCCATGCCAGGATTATGCATCAGGCATACCATACAATTTCTCACCACTCTCTCTGCACACTTACTAATCCCATCATTCTTCCAGACTGGAGCCAACATCTTACAAATCCCTTTAGAACTGATGTGCGCTGCTCCATGCGCCATCGTTACTACTGCAAGCACATACGCATCAGGCAGCATCCAACGCTGTTGTTCTGACAGATCAATCCAACACCCACTCGAGTCCAATTTACCCGTGCTTTCTTTCCATACGAGTTTTTCCTCCTCAGTCGCCTCTTTCTGAATTTCTTTCACACTTTCCACTGTGTCCTCACACATTCCAGACTCAGAAATCCATCTTGCAGACGTAGCAACATACATTCTACTCATCATATTTCTAGCTGTCTGTTTAGCGGTCTCATCAGCAAAAGCATTCCCACGACCAACATCATCCGAGATTGCTTTATGAGCGCTGCACTTCACAATCGCAACTTCAGTCGGCAAGGTTAGAGATTCCAACAAGTCATTAACTAGCTGACCATGTTGAATCTTAGTCCCATGGGACGTAATGAAACCTCTCTCTCTCCACAAACGGCCAAAACTATGGGCCACACCGAACGCGTACTGACTATCTGTGAACACATTCACTCTCTTTCCCTTAGCTAAAACACACGCTCTCGTTAGTGCAATCAAGTCCGCAGCTTGGGCAGAATTCTGACTCACTCTCGCAGTCTCCACAATCGTACTCAAAGTCGTTACTGCGTAAGCAGCAGACACATCACCATTCTCCAATTTAAAACATGACCCATCAACATACAACGTGCCATCAGGATCTGACAACGGAGTGTCTTTTAAATCAATTTGTCCTTTTGTCTCTTCCTCGGTTCTGAAACAGCAATCATGTGGCTCAGAATCACTCAACTCCTGACTAGTCGGCAACAATGTTGCTGGATTCAATACATTGCATCTTTTGATCTGAATATGACTCGCTAGTAATGTCAGCTCATAGCCAGATAATCTAGCACTGGTAAGGTGTTGCGTCTTGGTTCGGTTCATGAGTGTATCCACAGCATGAGGAACCATAACCACCAGCATGTTGTTCATCACCAAACCAGCAGATTGTCAAATGGAAGCTGCAGCTGCCGCTGTAGCTCTCAAACAACTAGGCAACGCTCTCGCTACCGGATCTAATGTTGATGAAAAATACGCACAAGGGCGTTGTTTATCACCAAATCTTTGTGTCAGAACACTCAACGCGCAACCTTCTCTCTCGTGAACATAGAGCGTGAATGGCTTACTGTAATCGGGTGTACCCAATACAGGAGCTGAACATAGTGCATTTCGTAACTCAGAAAAACTCTCCTGACATTCAGCAGACCATGGCACCGGACTCGGAACATTTTTCCCAGTCAAAGCCACCAATGGTTTTGCCAAAAGAGAAAAATTTGGGATCCACTGCCTACAGTATGAGGTAATACCTAAAAAGGCACGTACTTCTCTCTGTGTGCTGAGAACATTCATCTGCGTAATTGCTTTTATTCTCTCTGGGGTCAACTTCCTTCCCTCCTTTGACAAGAGATGACCTAGGTAGGTCACTTCTTGGCAACAGTATTGCATTTTCGAAGGTGACACCTTGTGATTCAAACTAGACAAATGATGCAATAAGGAAATTGTAGCTGCTTTGCAAGTTTCCTTGTCATCGGCGGCTACTAGAAGATCATCGACATATTGCACTAGGGCAGAACCAGGAGGAAGTACAAAGGAATCTAACTGACTTTTTAATGCCTGACTGTAAATGGACGGACTCTCACAATAGCCTTGCGGAGCACGTTTAAACCTGAAGCTTCGACCTCCTAGAGAGAAGCCGAAAATATCTCTGCTTTCTTCGGCTATCGGAATGCTGAAAAAGGCATTCTTCAAGTCGATAACTGAAAACCATGTCGCTGTAGCAGGAATCAACGTTAACAATGCAGTAATGTCTGGAACCACAGGAAACTGCGGAACCACAATTTTATTAACCTCTCTAAGATCGATTACAAACCTATACACTGGAGGCTTTGAAGGATCAGTACGTTTCAGAATTAGCAATACGGGACTGTTACAGACATTTCCTCTAATTTCTTCAACTACGCCTTTCTTAATCAAGTCTTGCACAATCAACAAAAGTGCACGTTCACCTTCACTAGAAATCTTGTATTGTGGAATTCGTGGAAATTTGACATTTGCTTTCAAAGTGACTACATATGGTGGTATTTCCAAAAGGCCTACATCGTTAGGACCAGTCGCCCAAAGAGTATCAGGGAGTGAACGCAGCTCTGGCGGGAGTGCATCCATTGACAAGTACATCGGAGAGGTTATTCTTTTACCCAATGTAAGCTGTACTCCTGAAGGAGAACAGTACAATGTCGCATATAGGCGTTTTAACAAGTCTAAACCAAGCAGATTTTCATTACAACCTGTCGTCAAAATCAAGGGTGCTTTCAATTGACGCGGTCCAACAGAAATAGACAAAGGACCAGCTACGGGGTTGTAAACAGGGGCGCCTGAAAAACCTACTGAAACATTTGTTAAGCCAGACAAAGGTGCGCCAGGGAGTTTCGCATGAATGATAGAACTTTTTGCTGCACCAGTATCCAACAGAAACGGTTCGACTACACCTGATGTTGCTACTGCGACATAAGGTCCACTCTGATCCACTGGAACTGATACTACTCCCTCTCTTTGTCCATGGCTGTCCTAGTACTCAGTTTGTTGAAATTCCTCACTAACTTCACAGTAGTCTTCAACATGATACTGTTGAGATCTATTTTGTTGGGCAGACTGTCCATTCCGCTGATCAAAATGATTAGAAGGGCGATCATTCGTTTGTGGAGGCATAGCACCTCGTCCTCGACCTCTAGAATTTTGCATGGAACCACCACGACCTCTCTGAGCTGCTGCAGCATTATTTTGCGCTAAGACTGGACAGTCATTCTTATAATGACCTTCTTTCTTACAGTACGCACACTGATTCCACTGGTATTGTGGCCTCGGCGAACTATAATCTGTCCTTTGATATGACCCTTGCTGTGTATTAGTCTGATTCGTGCGAGGCGGATATGCTTGCTGCAAAAGAACTTTAGTTTTTAAGTCTTTCGTCTTCTTATCTGACTTTTCCTTCTCTTCTTTATCCCTATTTTCATAATACTGTGCAGTTGCAAGTATTTGCGCAGTTGTAGAGACAGCCCACACACTCTCAGAATCTTTTAATTTATTACTAAGCTCTGGTAATAGATTGTGTACAAATTTATCAACAAACAGTCTCTGTCCTCCTTCCGTGCTCATATCCTGACCACTGTGATCTACAAAAGTCTCTTCGAACCTTGTGAAAAAGTCGGAGACACTTTCGTCTTTCTTCTGCCTGCATGCGGACAACTTGTCCCAGTTAACGCGCAATGCTGGCATCAGAGTCTTCATTAAGTCAATTATTGTACCTGGTAAATTAGCAATTAGAGGTTCGGGTTTAGAACCACCTGTTTGTTGACCATCCGCTGCAATTATAGCTGCCCAATCACCACCTAGGGCAACTGGATGATTCTCTTTACGAATTTTAGCCCAAATTGGTTGTGGGACTACATTTCCAAATAACATGTCAATGTCCGCTAAATTCATCACACAAGCTTCAACTGTCTGCGCTAACTCTTTGTAGTATCCGGCGGGATTCTTACGCGGATCAGGCAAGGCCTGTTTCACTGCTAACACTTCGGCTCGCTTCCACGGAATGTGTATCCACACTCTCTGGAATTGGGCCGGAGCAGCAGCAATACCAAGATTCGCATTAGCTTGCACAGCTTCGCCCCAAATTGGAGGAACCTCCCTCATTGGATATTGGCGATTCTGCTTCGTACTACGTTTCTCTAACTCCCTCGGTGAACGAAGGGATGGATCATTCCTATAGCTTAAAATCAGTTCCATCGCCTCTTTTATATTTTGACCAACTATCATACCAGCAGCAAACTCTTTCTGAACATTAATTAATTCTTCTGAATTTGATTCGGAGTCATCCTCCTCTAATTCCTCACGCAAAAGGGAGCACATTTCGTCGAACACATATCGTTGTGTCGGTTCATTCCATTGCATAAATGTATCTAATACATCTCTAGTACTATATCTTCTACTTTTCAAAATCCATCTAAGAGCTGTGGAATCTAATATTCCCCGTTCTTCAGTACTGGGAAGCTGACTACGTCTCTGAACAGAGTCAGAGGCAGGAGTCTTAATTAAAGTTTTATAGAAGGGAGATAGAATATTAGAGACAGAATCAGTGATTCTCCGTCGAACAGAAAGTGGAGTCATAATACTAGCAGAAGCAGAAAATACAGTAGCAGTTGGAACAGATAGAATGGGAAAAGTAGGAGTATCAGGCAAAGTAGCTTGTGAAACAACAGGTGTAAGTGATATAGGTATAGGTAAAGCAGCCGGCAACCCTGGAAGAGGGGGTGCCGAAGGAACATTAACATTGACCACAGGAGGTACAGGAGCTAGATTCAGGGGAGCGGGAGCAGGAATACCAGGTTGTCCAGCAACCGGTAATTGAACATTCGGTAAAGGTGGAGCTGTAGCACCCTGTGCATACGGTGGGGGTGACCTTAACAAATAAGACAACAGAGGATCATTTTCGGGGTCCTCTACTGTCTTAGCTGTCCTCGATGGCAAGGCAGGGTAGCACTTGTCTATCGCTAGATTACGCTCTCTAACAGCCACCTCCATTGCTTTCTCAGACTCATTGAGTTACAGCTGGTTAGCAGACTGTTCTAAAGTCAACTCTTGCTCTTTCTGTTCTTTCTTTAACTTTTTAATTTCTCTTTGTTTAGATTCTTTTCTCCAATAACGGAAAGAATCAAACATTGCCGGCCGGGCTTTCTTCTTAAACAATTTCACTTCCAAATTATCAAGGACTTCGGGTTCAAAACTACCATGCAGTGGCCAACTAAGGACACCGTCTTTCTCGGTATATCGGATCCATACCTCATTATAAGATATTGGACCCACACCAAACTTACAATACAGATCATAAAGAGGAGTTCCGATCGGAGGAACCAGACATGAGTCCTCCAACCGGGAATCACTGTTGCAACCAAAACACGACAACATACAATTTTTCCGACTTACCATTTTATAATCCGGAACACAGGACAGACAAAACACAAACAAAAATGTGCACTCGAACCAAGAACTTAGGCCTACCAAAGCGAACAAATGTATCGATACCCAAACTAAACCAAAAGATTATCGTAACTAGAACAACCAGTGATAATCTTACGAAACTAAACCAAACCAAGAACTAAAAGGATTATCCAAACAGGAGCAACCCTTACGAAGTAACCAACTAGCAACCACTTAATACTTAACTGAGGCACTGAAGACGTCACCAAGGAGAAACCCGTCTACGTCTCGCCGTACTAAGGTCTGCACCTCGGGTCCAAGACAGGGCGACGGTCAAGGCAACGGACCACTGCAGCCGTCCGAACGGAAACCCTCGTGGAAGAGAACGTCGGGCCACTTTTGCGATATGCCGCGATCGATGAAGTGGGGCGCCTCCCTCAGGAATCTTCACACGAAGCTTCTCGAACTCTTCAGGCTTTTGGACCGGTACCGAATGACGTCGCCCACGTTGGGCGCCAATTGGAGTTCTGGACTTTTTGGTTCCGTCCAGAGGTGTCAGGGATAACACCCAAAGACCCCGGAGTTCTACCTGTCTCGGTGCACAAATAAACAGAAACACGGGCTTCTCGATGGTGGCGTCAAAGACCAAAGGTTTATTACTGCAGGGACACAGAAGTCACAGAAACTACACACGGGCAGTATCTAGGAGGCTGTTCGATTTGTACAAAGAGGGTTGCTCCTTATATACTAAATATTAGGCTTCGGGCAAATTCTTTACATGTTAGTACATTCCTAAACCTTTGCATCCTAAACAATAAATATTTGGCGTTGCACAGGAATCGTCAACAATATCTGATGTCAAAACATTACGAACGAGGGGTTCCCACTGTTCCATCATAATCCCATGTCAACTTTTCATTCAAGAGCCGGACCGCCTCATCGTAAATTTCGTTACCTCCCCCTAATAAAGGCCCAGAAGGAAAGGAGCAGAGCCAGGTGCAGAAGATAGAAAAGCATGATAAGAGATGTTTGTGGGTCGTAAATGGGCAAGGCTACCAGCTTCGGCCGCCTAATCATGATCAGGCCAACGAACACGAGAACCAGTATAGCAGGACTGGCCTCAGGCAGAGGGGGCAGCTTCTGTCGAGTCATGCAGCCATGGCGTGTTCTGTCCTAAGGTGCACGTGTCACTAGCAAGGTGAATTGCCGGCTAAAGCTTACGTGTCCTTAATTGAAATGAAGTAATCAGAGGTCATTGCGTGTCCATTGACTATGTGAGGGCAAGAAATACAAAATGGCTGCCGTAATCTAAGATGGATGCCATGGGTAGATCAGAAAGGTGTTTGTAACAGGAGTACTCTTGCTCGTAGCATAGCGAAAACACCAGGATATGCTAAATGGATCATTTGCGGTTCACTGATACCAATATTATGTATTTACGACAATATTGAAAACACGGGTTCAAATCGTCACGGAACCTCACCGGGACGCAAAGAGATCGATCTGACAAGGGCCCCAAATCCGTAGAAGTTGTCGAAACACACGCGGATGGAGTCTCCAGTCGCTGAAATCCCTCAGGTACCTGGAGTTCCAATCCGCAACCACATTGCGACAACCCGGAAGGTACTCCGCAATAACTGTGATCCTGTTGTGTAGACAGTAATGCCAAAACTCCTTGGCGATCTCCGCCAACAACCTCGAACGAGTCCCCCCGAGCTTGTTGATATAACGGACTGCTGATACATTGTCCATCCGGAGAAGTATACAGCAGCGGGACTGAAGTGGAGACGGACATTTGATCGTGAACGATCCCGCCAGCAACTCCAAACAATTGATGTGGAGAGAGCGTTCTTGGGGTGACCATCGTCCCCCGGTCGTGACCGAACCGCAGTGGGCTCCCCAGCCCCACTGACTGGCATCCGACTCGATCACAATCTCCGGAGAAGATCCGAAGAGGGCCCTGTCGTTCCAGGCCTCCATGTGGTTCAACCACCATGTCATCTCCGACTTCGCCTCCTCCGACAGAGGGATGTGGTCGGAATAGCGAAGGCCCCTCTGAAGATGATGAATCTTCAAGCGCTGCAACGCTCGGTAATGCAGCGGAGCCGGAAATATCGCCTGCAGAGAAGACGCTAAAAGACCGACAACTCGAGCTAATGATCTCAACGACACCGTGGGACTCGAGACAACAGACCTCAATTCCCGCTTGATGAATCGAACTTTCTGACGAGGTAGCAGAAGTTGACAAGAGAGGGAATTGATTTGGAACCCAAGAAATCTATCACCTGAGTAGGTTGAAGTACAGATTTGGGAACGTTCACAAAAAATCCTAGAGACTGGAGAAGGTCTACGGTTCACGTCAGATGAGTCATAAGCTTTACTGGACAATCCGCTAACAGGAGGATGTCGTCCAAATAGATGATCAAGCGAACTCCGCGACTGCGGAGAGACTCCACGACCGGACGCAACAGTTTCGTGAAGCACCACGGTGCTGACGAAAGGCCGAAAGGAAGAACCTGATATTGATACCATATCCCCAGCCACTGGAACTGAAGAAAGCGACAATGGGGCGGAAAAATCGGAACCGAGAGGTATACATCCTTGAGGTCTAGACGGACCATCCAATCCCGTTCCCTCAGGAGATCCCTCAAGAGATGGATTCCCTCCATCTTGAAGTGGCGGTAAACCACCCCTGCATTGAAGTCCTTCAGATTGAGGACCAACCTCGATCCCCCTCCCTTCTTCTCCACAAGGAAGATTGAGCTTGTGGAAAAAGGTAGGGCCGATGACCTTTTTCTGAATTGCCCGGCGTTAGCCGCCTCTATACCCACTCAAGTTTCCAAACAAAGAGGCAGGCGCTGGAGACTGGAAGGCAGGAAACAGAAGTTTTATTCCGACGGAGCAGAACACATCAAATCAGACAACAGGGTATCTTCTCGAGGTGCTCTAACCGCATCTCTGAGGCCTGGCCGCTTATACACAAGTTTATTGCTTTATTGTGTGACACACATCTCTGTCAATACTTTGATGTACGGAAAGACATCCTCGGAATCCCCGCTTCAGGCCCGTTCCCACACACATTTACGGTTGGAGTCCCCACCCCGGTCACAACAGGTGATGATTATCGCGCAGCTGGACATTCCGCCGATTCACGCAATGTATGAGGTTGATCAGATCTCATAGGGTGGGGGCTTTGATCAACTCGTGGATCCTTTGATGAGGGAAGCTTCCTACTGTACAGGGGGCAATAAACAGTATCCGCAGGGCCAGGTGGCGGACTGGGAACGAGTAAGACAAACGGGGCACACAGGAAAGGGGGTTTTATCAAAGGACCCGGGACCATGAAAGGAATGAAGGGAGGTGTCGCGCTGGGAACAGGATGGGGTTCCGAGGCAGAGCTGCGCTGAAGAGGGGTTTATGACCCAAGGCATGTGAGAGCGGGGGCTGTCAGCGTGCGGGGGATGCTTGCGAGGTCAGGAGAGGGAGAGAGAGACACGCTGGCTATCAGCGATGGGCAGAGAGGCCATGGTACTCAAAATGGCTGCCGCTTACGCGCACGAATGGCCTCGAAAAGGGGGCAAGATGGCGCCGATAATGTTGACGCTGCAGCCTAAGTTTTAACAGTCCTCCCTTTTCAACATATCTAGCCAGCTTGTCTACTCAATGTCGATCTTCATTAAATTCCTAACCTCGGCATCATATAATGCTCCCATGCGTTCATTTCCAAAGTCCACAGTCTTAGGGCAAATACAATTCGTACATAATGAACACAGAGGCGGCAGGCATTGAATTCCTAAGCATAATCCACATATTACAACTACAGGAATCAGGATAATGGTAAACAGTCTCCAGCCCCAGTTCTTAACAGTACTCCAGAACCATCCACCAAGCGGCCATTCTTCCTGCTCCTGGTGGACTTCTGAGGAGAGTCTGTGGAGGTGTTCGATGGCCTTGTACACTGAGGGCGAGTTGTCCGGTATATATGTAGAGCAGCTGGACCCAATAATGCGGCATGCTCCACCACGGTCCGCAAGAACCACATCTAGAACAAGGCGGTTCTGGAGAGCTACCAGGCGGACCGCTTGAAGCTCGGCTGTGTTGTTAGCAAGGATACCAGCTGTAATGTTCATTGTTGTCTCGACTGCCTGAGTCAGATGATGGATGGCACGGCTGTTTGCCATCGGGCCCCAGAGTGGAACAAGTCCCTTCATAGCATCGAGGAACTGTGCTCCTGTTGAGTCGGCTTGTTCAATGTCCTTGGCTCGCTTTTGCCTATGGTGATTTGCTGGGGCCACATAGGTCGGAGGAAGGATGAAGGAGATGAAACAAGTGCCCCCCAGCCTTTGGGGAGCCAGGTGTAAGCCTTTGTGCTGCAAACGAAGTACATATTTGGAGAGGATACAAAGGAAGGTGGATCGGTAGAGTCCAAAGTTCTGGTGAAACCGCAAGCACTGCGGCCTACCAGCTGTGTCCCAAGCCCTTCTATGCACATGTGGCCTGTGACGTTGATGACAGATAGAGCCACAGTCAGAGTGGCAGCCGTTCGTTTCCGTAGGTAGGAGAAGGTGGGTCTGGTTGGATTGTTGAACACCTGCATTTCAATTCGTTCTTTAGCAGGGATGTCCATGTGGATAGAGTCGTTGGAGGTCTGCGGGCAGAAATGTGTCTTTGTTTTGTTTCGCCAGACCTCATGAAAGAAATGCGTCATGGTTTTGCTGGAGGTGGCATTGTCCTTATAGCTTTCTTGCAGGAGGATCAGCCAAGCAAGGCAGGAGCCGTGAATTGAGAAGGGTGAAGGGATGAAAGGTATCGAATGTCCAGTGGCGTGGGGTAGCAACCCACAGATCCAGCAGTTGGTGGCATTGGTGGCGAGATTGTGCTGGTGCAGTAGCTGCACAAAGGAGTTGTTCCAGAACTCCTTTCGCCTTTCTCTGAGTTGAGGAGAGAGCGAGATCAAATAATGTTCCTTCATGGTAGTAGGCTGCACAGTGGTTAGCAATATCTGATGAGCAGGTGTGCTTTCCTCCAAGATCCAGAAGGAAGTCATGAGGAGGAGGCAAAAGAGGAAGACAATGAAGAAGGCGATTGTCTTTGATTTGTGCATATTGTCAGTCTTTGGGTTCCTGTAGTGGGTATTTCCCGTTGCTTCCATCATCTTCTTATTTGGCGCTTCCATCATCTTCTTATCTGGCGCTTCCATCATCTTCAAGGTGCTCGGTAGCGGGCAGAACCACAGACTTCGTTTAGCTTCTCTCCGGGTAACCATTGGTGGTGTTTAGGTCACCGTTCTGAGATTTAACTTAGTCCGTGGTCTACTTAGCCGAAGCTCCCTCCTTTCGACGCAGGAAATACCCTTCTCTGGATGGCACAGTGGGATCAGAGAATTTTGCAAGTTCAAGTGCCTCGGTATCAGGATAGCAGTTCAGTGATGGTCGATCCTTGTTCAGGAGCTCTTCCTGGTTGTCGATGTTTTCTGTTGTGGCCAGGGTCGTGGAGACCTTCTTGCAGTGGTGCGCGTGCAGCCAGTGCCGTTTCCCCTCCACTCGAAGAGCCGTCCGGGTGGTGATCAGTACTTGCCAGGGGCCCGTCCACCGGGGTTCCAAACTCTTCGCCCGTTGAAAATTCCGGACTAACACATAGTCCCCCGGTTGGATGTCGTGGCCCGGACCCCTGGAAGCATCGGGAATGGCCTGCTGCACCTGCTGATGAATGACAGACAGAGTTTCAGTCAACTTATACAAATAATCAGACATTAGGACGTCCGGGACGTCATGAATGGAAGTCGGTTTTGGTGCAGACCAGACGCTCATGGGTCGGCCGAAAACAACCTCATAAGGTGTCAAGTGGTGTTTGGTGGGGGTGGAACGCATCGATAGCAATGCCAGTGGGAGAGCGTCTGGCCATTTCAGTCCCGTGGTAGCCACTATTTTGGCCAGTTTGAGCTTTAGTGTGGCATTGTGTCGCTCGACAAGTCCAGCGGACTGGGGGTGGAAGACTGCGTGGAACTTTTGCTTGATACCCAGCCCCTTTAAGATGAGCTGGATGACTTCAGCTACGAAGTGGGGGCCATTGTCGCTCCATAAAATTCGACAAAGGCCATAGCGAGGGAAGAATTCTTTTAGCAGTACTTTTGCAGTGGCCATAGCAGTGTTATCACGGGTTGGGTATACTTCTACCCATTTGCTAAATGCACACACTACGACAAGTACGTATTTCAGGCCTTGGCATCTGTCTAGTTGGATGTAGTCCATCTGCAGGACTTCAAACGGGTGATTGGGAACCCCCAACCCTCCCCGGGGGACCACAGTTCCTTTCCCAGGGTTATGTTGTAGGCATATCAGGCATTGTTGGACCAGACGTTTGGCGGAGTCTGTGATTTTATCGTTCTGCCAAACTCTGGAGACAAGTTCAATCATGGGGGCTGATCCTATGTGAGCAGGGGAGTGTGCCATAGTCAGTATGGGAATCATGTATGAGTCAGGTAGCAACCATTTGTTTGTGTCCTTTGTCCGCCAGCAGCCTTCGTCGTCTTTCAATCCCACCCGTGCCCATTCAGTCAATTCGTGTTGTGTGCTAGCCATTTGAATGTCTCTAATAGTGTCCCTAGCGTCGGTCCATTTCTCTGCTTGTGACCTGGTCACGTACATGCGTGTCGTCCTATTTTCAGCTGTCGTTCGAGCAGTGAGGTCGGCTAGTGCATTTCCCTGTCCAATAATCTCTGTCACTTTCTTGTGTGCCTGGCATTTGATGACCGCAAGTTTCTTGGGGAGAAGGACAGCTTCGATCAAGGCGGAGACTAGATCTCCATGTAGGATGGGAGTGCCGTGTGAGGTCAAGAATCGCCTTTCCTTCCAAAGGAGCCCAAAATGGTGAACCACTCCGAAGGCATACTGGCTGTCAGTGTAAATGTTCGCTGTGGTTCCTGCTGCTAGGATGCAGGCTCGTGTCAGGGCAATCAGTTCCGCTGCCTGTGCAGATCGTTGTGTAAGGCGGGCTGTCTCTACTACAGTTCGGGCTGTGGTGACTGCATAGGCAGCTGAAGTGGTGCCATCGGGGAGTTTGATGCAAGAGCCGTCCACCCACAGCTCTCCGTCGGGGTCAGGAAAAGCTGTGTCTCTGAGGTCAACTCTACTTCTAGTCTGTTCGTCCATGAGGGTCACACAGTCGTGTACAGGGGGCACATCGGGATCATTCTCTGGTAGGGGTAACAGAGTTGCTGGGTTCAGTGTGGTGAATCTTTTCAGGGTGATGTGGGGTGCGAGCAGAGTTAGTTCGTATCCAGTCAGTCGTGCACTCGTCAGGGGTTGCGTCTTGGTTTGGTTCAGGAGGGTGTCAACTGCATGGGGTACTAATACCGTGAGGGAATTCGAGAGCACGATCCCCTCACTCTGTCGGATAGAGATAGCAGCGGCAGCTACAGCTCGAAGGCAGGCAGGTAAGGCTCTGGCTACGGGGTCAAGAGTGGCAGAGAAGTAAGCGCACGGTCGTTGCTTTGGGCCAATGGACTGGGTCAGGACAGATAAAGCGCACCCCTCCCTTTCGTGAGTGTAGAGGGAGAAGGGCTTTGTGTAATCGGGGGTACCTAGGACAGGGGCCGAACAAAGGGCATCTCGTAGTTCCGTGAAGGAGGATTGGCATTCAGTTGTCCAAGGGAGGGGGAAAGGGACATCTTTAGCTAGCAGAGAAAGCAGCGGTTTCACAATGAGGCTGAAGTTTGGTAACCACTGTCGGCAGAAGGAGGTGAGGCCTAGTAGGGAGCGGACCTGTTTCTGAGTCTTAGGGACAGGGGTGTCAAGAATGGTTTGGATCCGGTCGGGAGTAAGTTTCCTTCCGTCTTTGGACAGGAGGTGGCCTAGGTAAGTGACCTGGGGTTGGCAGAATTGCAACTTCTTTTTGGAGACCTTGTGGCCATTTTCCACAAGGAAGTGCAGGAGTTGAATGGTGGCTGTGACTGCTAGTGGAGTGGTGTCGGCCGCCAAAAGGATGTCATCGACATATTGTACTAACACCACTCCATCGGGTAACTGGACCTGATCCAGCTGTCTCTTGAGGGCCTGACTGTAGATGCTGGGGCTTTCCGTGTAGCCTTGGGGTGCTCGGCAGAACCTATATGAGCGGGCTTTTAGGGTGAAGCCGAAGAGATTTCGGCTGTCTGGGTGGATGGGGATAGAGAAAAATGTGTTTTTGAGATCGATGACAGTGAAGGTGGTGGCAGTAGAAGGAATCAAAGTCAGGATAGTGATGATGTCTGAGACCACGGGGTACTGGGGTACAACCACCTTGTTGATCTCTCGAAGGTCAATGATGAAGCGGTATGCTTTCTCATCTCCCTCTCCTTGTTTCTTGATGATGGGTAAGATAGGGCTGTTACAAACGTTGCTAACCACTTCCTCTACCACTCCTGCGTCTATCAGTGACTGAATAATCTTTACCAATGCCTTCTCGCCCTCGGGCGATATCCGATATTGTGGAAGTTTTGGGAGTATTGCGTCCGGCCGGACAGTAATGTGCACTGGGTCAATCATCATGCGCCCTACGTCCGAATCTGTCTTGGCCCACAGATACGGAGGCAGAGTGTCAAGCAGGGACGTGTCAGCGTCATTGATAGAAAACATGCGTCGGGAAGGGCAATGTCTAAGCAGAATGGGGTTGTCGTACAGGAAGACTCGAACTCCGTCTTGGGAACATCTAATGGTCGCTCGGAAGTGCTTCAGTAAGTCAAGTCCCATAATGGCGTCAGGAGTATTGGAGGAAAGCAAAAACGTTGTGTCAGTGGTATTGTTTTCTAAGTCGAAGAGGATCGGAGTGGACAAAGGGTTAGTGGAGGGCGTTCCATCGAAACCTATCGATGTCACAAGTGAGCCAGACAAGGGTGCCCTTGGAATCAGTCGTTTAGTTAACGCACTACGTGTTGCGCCAGTGTCTACCAGAAATGGAGACTTTGTACCCAGGACCTTAGCAGTGACATAAGGACCTTGCTGGTCAACATAGAGCTCGACTGGATCCCTCCCTTGCCCTTGGCAGTCCTATGCGAAGTCGCGGGCATCGTCGCAGTCAGATTGCTGGTACTGGTTCTGTCTGGGTCGGTCAAATGTATTTGGTCTGTTTGATCTATCGTTAGTCGTGTCATTTGTGGGCCCCCGTTGCTTTCCTCTATTTCTTGGTCCACCCGCTACGTCCTTGGGGTCCCTATTTCTGTTCATTTCCAAAAGAACCGGGCGCTGGGATTTCCAATGGCCGAATCCTTTACAGAAGGCGCACTGGTCCTCTCTAATGTCTGTACGTCCAATGTGGGGTGTCGAGGTGCGGTCTTTAGGAGGTGCGTTCTTAGGGACATTCGTCTGATAGTTTCCTTTGTATTGCTCTCGTCCTATAGTCACCCCTTGCAATTGTGCGATCATCACCCTCTCTTTTAAGTCCTTTTTCTTTTTCTCTGTTGCTCTATCGTTTTCATTTTTCTGGTGCTCGTAATATTGGGCCATCTGAAGGATAGCCGCAGGTTTGGAGGCCGCCCAACTACTCTCGCTGGCCTGTAGTTTCTGGGAGACCTACTGTGACAAACCCTTAACATAATTCTGGACAAACAGATGGTGTCCGGTTGCAGTGGTCATGTCCTGGCCGCTGTAATCGGAGAACACCGTTTCAAACAGGGAGAAGTAGTCTGATACGTCCTCCTGGGGTTTCTGACGGCAAGCCGGTACTATCGACCAGTCCACTTTCTTTTCTGGAATCAGGGTTTTCAATTTCGGTACGATTTTATCTGGGAGGTCTAAAATGGATTTCAAAGGTTTCTGTCCAGGTTCTCGTTGCCTATCTATGCCATCGAGTTGTGACCAGGTATGTCCGAACAGCTCAAGGTGGTCGACTTTCCGGATTTGCTTCCACACATCAGCTGGTAGACATAACCCGAAAAACAAGTCGATGTCAGCCAGGGTCATAATCGTCGAACCTAGGGCTGTACCTAACTCAGTATAGAAGGCAGTGGGGTTTTTACGTAAATCGGGCAGAGATTTCCGGAACGTCAGAATATCTTGCCGATCCCATGGCTGGTAGACCCAGTTGTACACTACCCTCCCTCTTGCATCTTTGTGGTTGACGTCATCGTGAGTTCCTAGACCTCGTGGAGGAACCCAGTAAGGGGCAGCCTCTCTTATTGGCATCATGGCGCTAGCTCGCTCAGTTTGTGATTCGGTTGCTACAGGTGTCGTGGGTTTAGCTTCCGATTCCTGTTCAGTGAGGTGGCGGAAAACCTCAAGTGTACGCGTAAGGAGGTCCGTCACATCACACTCGCCCTCATCCCCGATATCGACCTTCCTGTACAGAGTCGTTTGGCTCTCGGGACCTTTGTCTCGATATCGGTCCTCGTACGCATTCAAGACATGGTAACACAGCCGTACGGCAAAATGTCGTCTGTGGCTCCCTGTATACGTGTTGAACATGTCCGTGACGTGCTCTTCACTTTCCTTTCTTTCTACCAATGTCCTCACTACCTTGTCAATCCTTGCTCGCTCATCCTTGCTTAATCTGTTAGTTTTTGTGGAATCTGCCTTCCGAGTCTCTGGGTCATCTAACACTGTCGCTTGTGCTGTACCTAATACAAGGGGCTCGGCCGTCACAGAGGCCACGGGGGCCGAAGCTCTGGTACTACTCTCGTCTGTGCTTGGGGGTGGTGGGTGCTGTGCTAAAGGTTGGGAAGGGGCATATGGAGGGGGCGTGTAGATGATCGGAGGACCTAACAAAAGATCATCGTTGGCCCGCTGTTTCAAGGGCAATTCAGGATAGAGCGGAGAGGGCGTTCTAACCGGACACTGGCTTGATGTTTCTACCTCTAGTTTCTGTTTGGCTTCCTCTCTTTCCTTAATCTCCTCTTCTAGTTTCTTAGCAGCTAGGTGGGCTGCCTTTCGCAGCTCTTTTCCCAACCTACTCTCATTTCTCTTTTTACGCTGTTCGGTTTCTTTGCGCCACATGCCGAGACTATCAAGCATAGTGGGCGTTGTCTTGTGTTTACCAAGGGCTGTTTCTAGCGCGCTTATTTTATCCTCATCGAAGGACCCTATCAGTGGCCACTGACTTTCTCGATCCTTTTTAGTATATTTATGCCACAGCTTGCTATACGCTATAGCGATCAATCCATGCTTCATGAACATGTCCTTATATGGGGGGCCTTCCAGTGGAGCCGGATGGTTCATCTCTAATAAGCGGTCCGGGTTAAACGGGCTACCAATCAGTGGGGAGAAGACAGGCATGACGGATTACAACGGGGACAAAAGTCTGCACTACATATCTTATCACTGCGTGCAAAGACTAGACAGAATATTTCTATTCTTCGTTGTTTGCAGGCGGTGAATACCTCAAAAGAACCAATATCGAACAGTCAATGTTCGGTCAATCAAACAATCAATGGGGAGAATAGGTAGGCACGACGGGTTACAACAGGGACAAAAGTCTGCGTTACCTACCCTTTCACTACCTGCAAAGAGAGAACCTGTTCTTCCCTGTTTGCAGACAGAGAATCTCCAGAGAACAATCCGCGAACAACAGTTCGGGCCAAACAATCAATCAGTGGGGGAGGAAGATGGGCGCGACGGATTACAACGGGGACAAAAGTCTGCGTTACCTATCCTTCACTGCTTGCAAAGAGAGAGCCTGTTGTTTCTCCATTTGCAGACAGTGAATCTCCAAACAAATCAACAAAAGAGTAATACTAGTATTTTCCAAACAATCAAACAATCATTTCGCAATTCGTCGTGTTTACACGACCTTACCCGGACCGCATGGACAGTTTCTTGTCTTCCGAATCCAGCACCCGATCGTCCTCTATTCTTCGTGATCCTCGCGGCACTCCTGATGGTTCCCAGTCAGGACCGTAGATCACTCGAGAGAGGTCTGTTCGGAACCAGTGAAGTTCGGATGATTGGCTGTCAGACGAGGGTCTATCGGACAGGAGCTCTCCCGATCGTTGCAGTCGTTTACTCTGTCGTCGGGACCTCTCCCACTGGATCCACGAGTCGCTGACGGGCCCCACGTTTGGGACGCCAATTGTGGAAAAAGGTAGGGCCGATGACCTTTTTCTGAATTGCCCGGCGTTAGCCGCCTCTATACCCACTCAAGTTACCAAACAAAGAGGCAGGCGCTGGAGACTGGAAGGCAGGAAACAGAAGTTTTATTCCGACGGAGCAGAACTCATCAAATCAGACAACAGGGTATCTTCTCGAGGTGCTCTAACCGCATCTCTGAGGCCTGGCCTCTTATACACAAGTTTATTGCTTTATTGTGTGACACACATCTCTGTCAATACTTTGATGTACGGAAAGACATCCTCGGAATCCCCGCTTCAGGCCCGTTCCCACACACATTTACAGTTGGAGTCCCCACCCCGGTCACAACAGGTGATGATTATCGCGCAGCTGGACATTCCGCCGATTCACGGAATGTATGAGGTTGATCGGATCTCATAGGGTGGGGGCTTTGATCAACTCGTGGATCCTTTGATGAGGGAAGCTTCTTACTGTACAGGGGGCAATAAACAGTATCCGCAGGGCCAGGTGGCCGCCTGGGAACGAGTAAGACACACAGGAAAGGGGGTTTTATCAAAGGACCCGGGACCATGAAAGGAATGAAGGGAGGTGTCGCGCTGGGAATAGGATGGGGTTCCGAGGCAGAGCTGCGCTGAAGAGGGGTTTATGACCCAAGGCATGTGAGAGCGGGGGCTGTCAGCGTGCGGGGGATGCTTGCGAGGTCAGGAGAGGGAGAGAGAGACACGCTGGCTATCAGCGATGGGCAGAGAGGCCATGGTACTCAAAATGGCTGCCGCTTACGCGCACGAATGGCCTCGAAAAGGGGGCAAGATGGCGCCGATAATGTTGACGCTGCAGCCTAAGTTTTAACAGTCCTCCCTTTTCAACATATCTAGCCAGCTTGTCTACTCAATGTCGATCTTCATTAAATTCCTAACCTCGGCATCATATAATGCTCCCATGCGTTCATTTCCAAAGTCCACAGTCTTAGGGCAAATACAATTCGTACATAATGAACACAGAGGCGGCAGGCATTGAATTCCTAAGCATAATCCACATATTACAACTACAGGAATCAGGATAATGGTAAACAGTCTCCAGCCCCAGTCCTTAACAGTACTCCAGAACCATCCACCAAGCGACCATTCTTCCTGCTCCTGGTGGACTTCTGAGGAGAGTCTGTGGAGGTGTTCGATGGCCTTGTACACTGAGGGCGAGTTGTCCGGTATATATGTACAGCAGCTGGACCCAATAATGCTGCATGCTCCACCACGGTCCGCAAGAACCACATCTAGAACAAGGCAGTTCTGGAGAGCCACCAGGCGGACCGCTTGAAGCTCGGCTGTGTTGTTAGCAAGGATACCAGCTGTGATGTTCATTGTTGTCTCGACTGCCTGAGTCAGATGTCGGATGGCACGGCTGTTTGCCATCGGGCCCCAGAGTGGAACAAGTCCCTTCATAGCATCGAGGAACTGTGCTCCTGTTGAGTCGGCTTGTTCAATGTCCTTGGCTCGCTTTTGCCTATGGTGATTTGCTGGGGCCACATAGGTCGGAGGAAGGATGAAGGAGATGAAACAAGTGCCCCCCCAGCCTTTGGGGAGCCAGGTGTAAGCCTTTGTGCCGCAAACGAAGTACATATTTGGTGAGGATACAAAGGAAGGTGGATCGGTAGAGTCCAAAGTTCTGGTGAAACGGCAAGCACTGCGGCCTACCAGCTGTGTCCCAAGCCCTTCTATGCACATGTGGCCTGTGACGTTGATGACAGATAGAGCCACAGTCAGAGTGGCAGCCGTTCGTTTCCGTAGGTAGGAGAAGGTGGGTCTGGTTGGATTGTTGAACACCTGCATTTCAATTCGTTCTTTAGCAGGGATGTCCATGTGGATAGAGTCGTTGGAGGTCTGCGGGCAGAAATGTGTCTTTGTTTTGTTTCGCCAGACCTCATGAAAGAAATGCGTCATGGTTTTGCTGGAGGTGGCATTGTCCTTATAGCTTTCTTGCAGGAGGATCAGCCAAGCAAGGCAGGAGCCGTGAATTGAGAAGGGTGAAGGGATGAAAGGTATCGAATGTCCAGTGGCGTGGGGTAGCAACCCACAGATCCAGCAGTTGGTGGCATTGGTGGCGAGATTGTGCTGGTGCAGTAGCTGCACAAAGGAGTTGTTCCAGAACTCCTTTCGCCTTTCTCTGAGTTGAGGAGAGAGCGAGATCAAATAATGTTCCTTCATGGTAGTAGGCTGCGCAGTGGTTAGCAATATCTGATGAGCAGGTGTGCTTTCCTCCAAGATCCAGAAGGAAGTCATGAGGAGGAGGCAAAAGAGGAAGACAATGAAGAAGGCGATTGTCTTTGATTTGTGCATATTGTCAGTCTTTGGGTTCCTGTAGTGGGTATTTCCAGTTGCTTCCATCATCTTCTTATTTGGCGCTTCCATCATCTTCTTATCTGGCGCTTCCATCATCTTCAAGGTGCTCGGTAGCGGGCAGAACCACAGACTTCGTTTAGCTTCTCTCCGGGTAACCATTGGTGGTGTTTAGGTCACCGTTCTGAGATTTAACTTAGTCCGTGGTCTACTTAGCCGAAGCTCCCTCCTTTCGACGCAGGAAATACCCTTCTCTGGATGGCACAGTGGGATCAGAGAATTTTGCAAGTTCAAGTGCCTCGGTATCAGGATAGCAGTTCAGTGATGGTCGATCCTTGTTCAGGAGCTCTTCCTGGTTGTCGATGTTTTCTGTTGTGGCCAGGGTCGTGGAGACCTTCTTGCAGTGGTGCTCGTGCAGCCAGTGCCGTTTCCCTTCCACTCGAAGAGCCGTCCGGGTGGTGATCAGTACTTGCCAGAGGCCCGTCCACCGGGGTTCCAAACTCTTCGCCCGTTGAAAATTCCGGACTAACACATAGTCCCCCGGTTGGATGTCGTGGACCGGACCCCTGGAAGCATCGGGGATGGCCTGCTGCACCTGCTGATGAATGACAGACAGAGTTTCAGTCAACTTATACAAATAATCAGACATTAGGACGTCCGGGACGTCATGAATGGAAGTCGGTTTTGGTGCAGACCAGACGCTCATGGGTCGGCCGAAAACAACCTCATAAGGTGTCAAGTGGTGTTTGGTGGGGGTGGAACGCATCAATAGCAATGCCAGTGGGAGAGCGTCTGGCCCTTTCAGTCCCGTGGTAGCCACTATTTTTGCCAGTTTGAGCTTTAGTGTGGCATTGTGTCGCTCGACAAGTCCAGCGGACTGGGGGTGGAAGACTGCGTGGAACTTTTGCTTGATACCCAGCCCCTTTAAGATGAGCTGGATGACTTCAGCTACGAAGTGGGGGCCATTGTCGCTCCATAAAATTCAACAAAGGCCGTAGCGAGGGAAGAATTCTTTTAGCAGTACTTTTGCAGTGGCCATAGCAGTGTTATCACGGGTTGGGTATGCTTCTACCCATTTGCTAAATGCACACACCACGACAAGTACGTATTTCAGGCCTTGGCATCTGTCTAGTTGGATGTAGTCCATCTGCAGGACTTCAAACGGGTGATTGGGAACCCCGAACCCTCCCCGGGGGACAACAGTTCCTTTCCCAGGGTTATGTTGTAGGCATATCAGGCATTGTTGGACCAGACGTTTGGCGGAGTCTATGATTTTATCGTTGTGCCAAACTCTGGAGACAAGTTCAATCATGGGGGCTGATCCTATGTGAGCAGGGGAGTGTGCCATAGTCAATATGCGAATCAGGTATGATTCAGGTAGCAACCATTTTTTTTGTGTCCTTTGTCCGCCAGCAGCCTTCGTCGTCTTTCAATCCCACCCGTGCCCATTCAGTCAATTCGTGTTGCGTGCTAGCCATTTGAATGTCTCTAATAGTGTCCCTAGCGTCGGTCCATTTCTCTGCTTGTGACCTGGTCACGTACATGCGTGTTGTCATCCTATTTTCAGCTGTCGTTCGAGCAGTGAGTTCGGCTAGTGCATTTCCCTGTCCAATAATGTCTGTCACTTTCTTGTGTGCTTGGCATTTGATGACCGCAAGTTTCTTGGGGAGAAGGACAGCTTCGATCAAGGCAGAGACTAGATCTCCATGTAGGATGGGAGTGCCGTGTGAGGTCAAGAATCCCCTTTCCTTCCAAAGGAGCCCAAAATGGTGAACCACCCCAAAAGCATACTGGCTGTCGGTGTAAATGTTCGCTGTGGTTCCTGCTGCTAGGATGCAGGCTCGTGCCAGGGTAAACAGTTCCGCTGCCTGTGCAGATCGTTGTGTAATGCGGGCTGTCTCTACTACAGTTCGGGCTGTGGTGACTGCATAGGCAGCTGAAGTGGTGCCATCGGGGAGTTTGATGCAAGAGCCGTCCACCCACAGCTCTCCGTCGGGGTCAGGAAAAGCTGTGTCTCTGAGGTCAACTCTACTTCTAGTCTGTTCGTCCATGAGGGTCACACAGTCGTGTACAGGGGGCACATCGGGATCATTCTCTGGTAGGGGTAACAGAGTTGCTGGGTTCAGTGTGGTGCATCTTTTCAGGGTGATGTGGGGTGCGAGCAGAGTTAGTTCGTATCCAGTCAGTCGTGCACTCGTCAGGTGTTGCGTCTTGGTTTGGTTCAGGAGGGTGTCAACTGCATGGGGTACTAATACCGTGAGGGAATTCGAGAGCACGATCCCCTCACTCTGTCGGATAGAGATAGCAGCGGCAGCTACAGCTCGAAGGCAGGCAGGTAAGGCTCTGGCTACGGGGTCAAGAGTGGCAGAGAAGTAAGCGCACGGTGGTTGCTTTGGGCCAATGGACTGGGTCAGGACAGATAAAGCGCACCCCTCCCTTTCGTGAGTGTAGAGGGAGAAGGGCTTTGTGTAATCGGGGGTACCTAGGACAGGGGCCGAACAAAGGGCATCTCGTAGTTCCGTGAAGGAGGATTGGCATTCAGTGGTCCAAGGGAGGGGGAAAGGGACATCTTTAGCTAGCAGAGAAAGCAGCGGTTTCACAATGAGGCTGAAGTTTGGTAACCACTGTCGGCAGAAGGAGGTGAGGCCTAGTAGGGAGCGGACCTGTTTCTGAGTCTTAGGGACAGGGGTGTCAAGAATGGTTTGGATCCGGTCGGGAGTAAGTTTCCTTCCGTCTTTGGACAGGAGGTGGCCTAAGTAAGTGACCTGGGGTTGGCAGAATTGCAACTTCTTTTTGGAGACCTTGTGGCCATTTTCCGCAAGGAAGTGCAGGAGTTGAATGGTGGCTGTGACTGCTAGTGGAGTGGTGTCGGCCGCCAAAAGGATGTCATCGACGTATTGTACTAACACCACTCCATCGGGTAACTGGACCTGATCCAGCTGTCTCTTGAGGGCCTGACTGTAGATGCTGGGGCTTTCCGTGTAGCCTTGGGGTGCTCCGCAGAACCTATATGAGCGGGCTTTTAGGGTGAACCCGAAGAGATATTGGCTGTCTGGGTGGATGGGGATAGAGAAAAATGTGTTTTTGAGATCGATGACAGTGAAGGTGGTGGCAGTAGAAGGAATCAAAGTCAGGATAGTGGTGATGTCTGAGACCACGGGGTACTGGGGTACAACCACCTTGTTGATCTCTCGAAGGTCAATGATGAAGCGGTATGCTTTCTCATCTCCCTCTCCTTGTTTCTTGATGATGGGTAAGATAGGGCTGTTACAAACGTTGCTAACCACTTCCTCTACCACTCCTGCGTCTATCAGTATCTTTACCAATGCCTTCTCGCCCTCGGGCGATATCCGATATTGTGGAAGTTTTGGGAGTATTGCGTCCGGCCGGACAGTAATGTGCACTGGGTCAATCATCATGCGCCCTACGTCCGAATCTGTCTTGGCCCACAGATACGGAGGCAGAGTGTCAAGCAGGGACGTGTCAGCGTCATTGATAGAAAACATGCGTCGGGAAGGGTAATGTCTAAGCAGAATGGGGTTGTCGTACAGGAAGACTCGAACTCCGTCTTGGGAACATCTAATGGTCGCTCGGAAGTGCTTCAGTAAGTCAAGTCCCATAATGGCGTCAGGAGTATTGGAGGAAAGCAAAAACGTCGTCTCAGTGGTATTGTTTTCTAAGTCGAAGAGGATCGGAGTGGACAAAGGGTTAGTGGAGGGCGTTCCATCGAAACCTATCGATGTCACAAGTGAGCCAGACAAGGGTGCCCTTGGAATCAGTCGTTTAGATAACACACTACGTGTTGCGCCAGTGTCTACCAGAAATGGAGACTTTGTACCCAGGACCTTAGCAGTGACATAAGGACCTTGCTGGTCAACATAGAGCTCGACTGGATCCCTCCCTTGCCCTTGGCAGTCCTATGCGAAGTCGCGGGCATCGTCGCAGTCAGATTGCTGGTACTGGTTCTGTCTGGGTCGGTCAAATGTATTTGATCTGTTTGATCTATCGTTAGTCGTGTCATTTGTGGGCCCCCGTTGCTGTCCTCTATTTCTTGGTCCACCCGCTACGTCCTTGGGGTCCCTTTTTCTGTTCATTTCCAAAAGAATTGAGCACTGGGATTTCCAATGGCCGAATCCTTTACAGAAGGTGCACTGGTCCTCTCTAATGTCTGTACGTCCAATGTGGGGTGTCGAGGTGCGGTCTTTAGGAGGTGCGTTCTTAGGGACATTTGTCTGATAGTTTCCTTTGTATTGCTCTCGTCCCATAGTCACCCCTTGCAATTGTGCGATCATCACCCTCTCTTTTAAGTCCTTTTTCTTTTTCTCTGTTGCTCTATCGTTTTCATTTTTCTGGTGCTCGTAATATTGGGCCATCTGAAGGATAGCCGCAGGTTTGGAGGCCGCCCAACTACTCTCGCTGGCCTGTAGTTTCTGGGAGACCTCCGGTGACAAACCCTTAACATAATTCTGGACAAACAGATGGTGTCCGGTTGCAGTGGTCATGTCCTGGCCGCTGTAATCGGAGAACACCGTACTCCTGGGGTTTCTGACGGCAAGCCGTTACTATCGACCAGTCCACTTTCTTTTCTGGAATCAGGGTTTTCAATTTCTGTACGATTTTATCTGGGAGGTCTAAAATGGATTTCAAAGGTTTCTGTCCAGGTTCTCGTTGCCTATCTATGCCATCGAGTTGTGACCAGGTATGTCCGAACAGCTCAAGGTGGTCGACTTTCCGGATTTGCTTCCACACATCAGCTGGTAGACATAACCCAAAAAACAAGTTGATGTCAGCCAGGGTCATAATTGTCGAACCTAGGGCTGTACCTAACTCAGTATAGAAGGCAGTGGGGTTTTTACGTAAATCGGGCAGAGATTTCCGGAACGTCAGAATATCTTGCCGATCCCATGGCTGGTAGACCCAGTTGTACACTACCCTCCCTCTTGCATCTTTGTGGTTGACGTCATCGTGAGTTCCTAGACCTCGTGGAGGAACCCAGTAAGGGGCAGCCTCTCTTATTGGCATCATGGCGCTAGCTCGCTCAGTTTGTGATTCGGTTGCTGCAGGTGTCGTGGGTTTAGCTTCCGATTCCTGTTCAGTGAGGTGGCGTAAAACCTCAAGTGTACGCGTAAGGAGGTCCGTCACATCACACTCGCCCTCATCCCCGATATCGACCTTCCTGTACAGAGTCGTTAGGCTCTCGGGACCTTTGTCTCGATATCGGTCCTCGTACGCATTCAAGACATGGTAACACAGCCGTATGGCAAAATGTCGTCTGTGGCTCCCTGTATACGTGTTGAACATGTCCGTGACGTGCTCTTCACTTTCCTTTCTTTCTACCAATGTCCTCACTACCTTGTCAATCCTTGCTCGCTCATCCTTGCTTAATCTGTTCGTTCTTGTGGAATCTGCCTTCCGAGTCTCTGGGTCATCTAACACTGTCGCTTGTGCTGTACCTAATACAAGGGGCTCGGCCGGCACAGAGGCCACGGGGGCCGAAGCTCTGGTACTACTCTCGTCTGTGCTTGGGGGTGGTGGGTGCTGTGCTAAAGGTTGGGAAGGGGCATATGGAGGGGGCGTGTAGATGATCGGAGGACCTAACAAAAGATCATCGTTGGCCCGCTGTTTCAAGGGCAATTCAGGATAGAGCGTAGAGGGCGTTCTAACCGGACACTGGCTTGATGTTTCTACCTCTAGTTTCTGTTTGGCTTCCTCTCTTTCCTTAATCTCTTCTTCTAGTTTCTTAGCAGCTAGGTGGGCTGCCTTTCGCAGCTCTTTTCCCAACCTACTCTCATTTCTCTTTTTACGCTGTTCGGTTTCTTTGCGCCACATGCCGAGACTATCAAGCATAGTGGGCGTTGTCTTGTGTTTACCAAGGGCTGTTTCTAGCACGCTTATTTTATCCTCATCGAAGGACCCTATCAGTGGCCACTGACTTTCTCGATCCTTTTTAGTATATTTATGCCACAGCTTGCTATACGCTATAGCGATCAATCCATGCTTCATGAACATGTCCTTATATGGGGTGCCTTCCAGTGGAGCCGGATGGTTCATCTCTAATAAGCGGTCCGGGCTAAACGGGCTACCAATCAGTGGGGAGAAGACAGGCATGACGGATTACAACAGGGAAAAAAGTCTGCACTAACTATCTTATCACTGCGTGCAAAGACTAGACAGAATATTTCTATTCTTCGTTGTTTGCAGGCGGTGAATACCTCAAAAGAACCAATATCGATTAGTCAATGTTCGGTCAATCAAACAATCAATGGGGAGAATAAGTAGGCACGACGGGTTACAACGGGGACAAAAGTCTGCGTTCACTACCCTTTCACTACCTGCAAAGAGAGAACCCGTTCTTCCCTGTTTGCAGACAGAGAATCTCCAGAGAACAATCCGCGAACAACAGTTCGGGCCAAACAATCAATCAGTGGGGGAGGAAGATAGGCACGACGGATTACAACGGGGACAAAAGTCTGCGTTACCTATCCTTCACTGCTTGCAAAGAGAGAGCCTGTTGTTTCTCCGTTTGCAGACAGTGAATCTCCAAACAAATCAACAAAAGAGTAATACTAGTATTTTCCAAACAATCAAACAATCATTTCGCAATTCGTCGTGTTTACACGACATTACCCGGACCGCATGGACAGTTTCTTGTCTTCCGAATCCAGCGCCCGATCGTCCTCTATTCTTCATGATCCTCGCGGCACTCCTTATGGTTCCCAGTCAGGACCGTAGATCACTCGAGAGAGGTCTGTTCGGAACTAGTGACGTTCGGATGATCGGCTGTCAGACGAGGGTCTATCGGACAGGAGCTCTCCCGATCGTTGCAGTCGTTCACTCTGTCGTCGGGACCTCTCCCCTCCCACTGGATCCACGAGTCGCTGACGGGCCCCACGTTTGGGACGCCAATTGTGGAAAAAGGTAGGGCCGATGACCTTTTTCTGCATTGCCCGGCGTTAGCCGCCTCTATACCCACTCAAGTTACCAAACAAAGAGGCAGGCGCTGGAGACTGGAAGGCAGGAAACAGAAGTTTTATTCCGACGGAGCAGAACACATCAAATCAGACAACAGGGTATCTTCTCGAGGTGCTCTAACTGCATCTCTGAGGCCTGGCCTCTTGTACACAAGTTTATTGCTTTATTGTGTGACACACATCTCTGTCAATACTTTGATGTACGGAAAGACATCCTCGGAATCCCCGCTTCAGGCCCGTTCCCACACACATTTACAGTTGGAGTCCCCACCCCGGTCACAACAGGTGATGATTATCGCGCAGCTGGATATTCCGCCGATTCACGGAATGTATGAGGTTGATCGGATCTCATAGGGTGGGGGCTTTGATCAACTCGTGGATCCTTTGATGAGGGAAGCTTCCTACTGTACAGGGGGCAATAAACAGTATCCGCAGGGCCAGGTGGCGGCCTGGGAACGAGTAAGACAAACGGGGCACACAGGAAAGGGGGTTTTTATCAAAGGACCCGGGACCATGAAAGGAATGAAGGGAGGTGTCGCGCTGGGAATAGGATGGGGTTCCGAGGCAGAGCTGCGCTGAAGAGGGGTTTATGACCCAAGGCATGTGAGAGCGGGGGCTGTCAGCGTGCGGGGGATGCTTGCGAGGTCAGGAGAGGGAGAGAGAGACGCGCTGGCTATCAGCGATGGGCAGAGAGGCCATGGTACTCAAAATGGCTGCCGCTTACGCGCACGAATGGCCTCGAAAAGGGGGCAAGATGGCGCCGATAATGTTGACGCTGCAGCCTAAGTTTTAACAGTCCTCCCTTTTCAACATATCTAGCCAGATTGTCTACTCAATGTCGATCTTCATTAAATTCCTAACCTCGGCATCATATAATGCTCCCATGCGTTCATTTCCAAAGTCCACAGTCTTAGGGCAAATACAATTCGTACATAATGAACACAGAGGCGGCAGGCACTGAATTCCTAAGCATAATCCACATATTACAACTACAGGAATCAGGATAATGGTAAACAGTCTCCAGCCCCAGTTCTTAACAGTACTCCAGAACCATCCACCAAGCGACCATTCTTCCTGCTCCTGGTGGACTTCTGAGGAGAGTCTGTGGAGGTGTTCGATGGCCTTGTACACTGAGGGCGAGTTGTCCGGTATATATGTACAGCAGCTGGACCCAGTAATGCGGCATGCTCCACCACGGTCCGCAAGAACCACATATAGAACAAGGCGGTTCTGGAGAGCCACCAGGCGGACCGCTTGAAGCTCGGCTGTGTTGTTAGCAAGGATACCAGCTGTGATGTTCATTGTTGTCTCGACTGCCTGAGTCAGATGTCGGATGGCACGTCAGTTTGCCATCGGGCCCCAGAGTGGAACAAGTCCCTTCATAGCATCGAGGAACTGTGCTCCTGTTGAGTCGGCTTGTTCAATGTCCTTGGCTCGCTTTTGCCTATGGTGATTTGCTGGGGCCACATAGGTCGGAGGAAGGATGAAGGAGATGAAACAAGTGCCCCCCCCCAGCCTTTGGGGAGCCAGGTGTAAGCCTTTGTGCCGCAAACGAAGTACATATTTGGAGAGGATACAAAGGAAGGTGGATCGGTAGAGTCCAAAGTTCTGGTGAAACGGCAAGCACTGCGGCCTACCAGCTGTGTCCCAAGCCCTTCTATGCACATGTGGCCTGTGACGTTGATGACAGATAGAGCCACAGTCAGAGTGGCAGCCGTTCGTTTCCGTAGGTAGGAGAAGGTGGGTCTGGTTGGATTGTTGAACACCTGCATTTCAATTCGTTCTTTAGCAGGGATGTCCAAGTGGATAGAGTCGTTGGAGGTCTGCGGGAAGAAATGTGTCTTTGTTTTGTTTCGCCAGACCTCATGAAAGAAATGCGTCATGGTTTTGCTGGAGGTGGCATTGTCCTTATAGCTTTCTTGCAGGAGGATCAGCCAAGCAAGGCAGGAGTCGTGAATTGAGAAGGGTGAAGGGATGAAAGGTATCGAATGTCCAGTGGCGTGGGGTAGAAACCCACAGATCCAGCAGTTGGTGGCGAGATTGTGCTGGTGCAGTAGCTGCACAAAGAAGTTGTTCCAGAACTCCTGTCGCCTTTCGCTGAGTTGAGGAGAGAGCGAGATCAAATAATGTTCCTTCATGGTAGTAGGCTGCGCAGTGGTTAGCAATATCTGATGAGCAGGTGTGCTTTCCTCCAAGATCCAGAAGGAAGTCATGAGGAGGAGGCAAAAGAGGAAGAAAATGAAGAAGGCGATTGTCTTTGATTTGTACATATTGTCAGTCTTTGGGTTCCTGTAGTGGGTATTTCCAGTTGCTTCCATCATCTTCCTATTTGGCGCTTCCATCATCTTCTTATCTGGCGCTTCCATCATCTTCAAGGTGCTCGGTAGCGGGCAGAACCACAGACTTCGATTAGCTTCTCTCCGGGTAACCATTGGTGGTGTTTAGGTCACCGTTCTGAGATTTAACTTAGTCCGTGGTCTACTTAGCCGAAGCTCCCTCCTTTCGACGCAGGAAATACCCTTCTCTGGATGGCACAGTGGGATCAGAGAATTTTGCAAGCTCAAGTGCCTCGGTATCAGGATAGCAGTTCAGTGATGGTCGATCCTTGTTCAGGAGCTCTTCCTGGTTGTCGATGTTTTCTGTTGTGGCCAGGGTCATGGAGACCTTCTTGCAGTGGTGCGCGTGCAGCCAGTGCCGTTTCCCCTCCACTCGAAGAGCCGTCCGGGTGGTGATCAGTACTTGCCAGGGGCCCGTCCACCGGGGTTCCAAACTCTTCGCCCGTTGAAAATTCCGGACTAACACATAGTCCCCCGGTTGGATGTCGTGGACCGGACCCCTGGAAGCATCGGGGATGGCCTGCTGCACCTGCTGATGAATGACAGACAGAGTTTCAGTCAACTTATACAAATAATCAGACATTAGGACATCCGGGACGTCATGAATGGAAGTCGGTTTTGGTGCAGACCAGACGCTCATGGGTCGGCCGAAAACAACCTCATAAGGTGTCAAGTGGTGTTTGGTGGGGGTGGAACGCATCGATAGCACTGCCAGTGGGAGAGCGTCTGGCCATTTCAGTCCCGTGGTAACCACTATTTTGGCCAGTTTGAGCTTTAGTGTGGCATTGTGTCGCTCGACAAGTCCAGCGGACTGGGGGTGGAAGACTGCGTGGAACTTTTGCTTGATACCCAGCCCCTTTAAGATGAGCTGGATGACTTCAGCTACGAAGTGGGGGCCATTGTCGCTCCATAAAATTCGACAAAGGCCGTAGCGAGGGAAGAATTCTTTTAGCAGTACTTTTGCAGTGGCCATAGCAGTGTTATCACGGGTTGGGTATGCTTCTACCCATTTGCTAAATGCACACACCACGACAAGTACGTATTTCAGGCCTTGGCATCTGTCTAGTTGGATGTAGTCCATCTGCAGGACTTCAAACGGGTGATTGGGAACCCCGAACCCTCCCCGGGGGACCACAGTTCCTTTCCCAGGGTTATGTTGTAGGCATATCAGGCATTGTTGGACCAGACGTTTGGCGGAGTCTGTGATTTTATCGTTGTGCCAAACTCTGGAGACAAGTTAAATCATGGGGGCTGATCCTATGTGAGCAGGGGAGTGTGCCATAGTCAATATGCGAATCAGGTATGATTCAGGTAGCAACCATTTTTTTTGTGTCCTTTGTCCGCCAGCAGCCTTCGTCATCTTTCAATCCCACCCGTGCCCATTCAGTCAATTCGTGTTGTTTGCTAGCCATTTGAATGTCTCTAATAGTGTCCCTAGCGTCGGTCCATTTCTCTGCTAGTGACCTGGTCACGTACATGCGTGTTGTCGTCCTATTTTCAGCTGTCGTTCGAGCAGTGAGGTCGGCTAGTGCATTTCCCTGTCCAATATTGTCTGTCACTTTCTTGTGTGCCTGGCATTTGATGACCGCAAGTTTCTTGGGGAGAAGGACAGCTTCGATCAAGGCGGAGACTAGATCTCCATGTAGGATGGGAGTGCCGTGTGAGGTCAAGAATCCCCTTTCCTTCCAAAGGAGCCCAAAATGGTGAACCACCCGAAGGCATACTGGCTGTCGGTGTAAATGTTCGCTGTGGTTCCTGCTGCTAGGATGCAGGCTCGTGTCAGGGCAATCAGTTCCGCTGCCTGTGCAGATCGTTGTGTAATGCGGGCTATCTCTACTACAGTTCGGGCTGTGGTGACTGCATAGGCAGCTGAAGTGGTGCCATCGGGAGTTTGATGCAAGAGCCGTCCACCCACAGCTCTCCGTCGGGGTCAGGAAAAGCTGTGTCTCTGAGGTCAACTCTACTTCTAGTCTGTTCGTCCATGAGGGTCACACAGTCGTGTACAGGGGGCACATCGGGATCATTCTCTGGTAGGGGTAACAGAGTTGCTGGGTTCAGTGTGGTGTATCTTTTCAGGGTGATGTGGGGTGCGAGCAGAGTTAGTTCGTATCCAGTCAGTCGTGCACTCGTCAGGTGTTGCGTCTTGGTTTGGTTCAGGAGGGTGTCAACTGCATGGGGTACTAATACCGTGAGGGAATTCAAGAGCACGATCCCCTCACTCTGTCGGATAGAGATAGCAGCGGCAGCTACAGCTCGAAGGCAGGCAGGTAAGGCTCTGGCTACGGGGTCAAGAGTGGCAGAGAAGTAAGCGCACGGTCGTTGCTTTGGGCCAATGGACTGGGTCAGGACAGATAAAGCGCACCCCTCCCTTTCGTGAGTGTAGAGGGAGAAGGGCTTTGTGTAATCGGGGGTACCTAGGACAGGGGCCGAACAAAGGGCATCTCGTAGTTCCGTGAAGGAGGATTGGCATTCAGTGGTCCAAGGGAGGGGGAAAGGGACATCTTTAGCTAGCAGAGAAAGCAGCGGTTTCACAATGAGGCTGAAGTTTGGTAACCACTGTCGGCAGAAGGAGGTGAGGCCTAGTAGGGAGCGGACCTGTTTCTGAGTCTTAGGGACAGGGGTGTCAAGAATGGTTTGGATCCGGTCGGGAGTAAGTTTCCTTCCGTCTTTGGACAGGAGGTGGCCTAAGTAAGTGACCTGGGGTTGGCAGAATTGCAACTTCTTTTTGGAGACCTTGTGGCCATTTTCCGCAAGGAAGTGCAGGAGTTGAATGGTGGCTGTGACTGCTAGTGGAGTGGTGTCGGCCGCCAAAAGGATGTCATCGACGTATTGTACTAACACCACTCCATCGGGTAACTGGACCTGATCCAGCTGTCTCTTGAGGGCCTGACTGTAGATGCTGGGGCTTTCCGTGTAGCCTTGGGGTGCTCCGCAGAACCTATATGAGCGGGCTTTTAGGGTGAACCCGAAGAGATATTGGCTGTCTGGGTGGATGGGGATAGAGAAAAATGTGTTTTTGAGATCGATGACAGTGAAGGTGGTGGCAGTAGAAGGAATCAAAGTCAGGATAGTGGTGATGTCTGAGACCACGGGGTACTGGGGTACAACCACCTTGTTGATCTCTCGAAGGTCAATGATGAAGCGGTATGCTTTCTCATCTCCCTCTCCTTGTTTCTTGATGATGGGTAAGATAGGGCTGTTACAAACGTTGCTAACCACTTCCTCTACCACTCCTGCGTCTATCAGTATCTTTACCAATGCCTTCTCGCCCTCGGGCGATATCCGATATTGTGGAAGTTTTGGGAGTATTGCGTCCGGCCGGACAGTAATGTGCACTGGGTCAATCATCATGCGCCCTACGTCCGAATCTGTCTTGGCCCACAGATACGGAGGCAGAGTGTCAAGCAGGGACGTGTCAGCGTCATTGATAGAAAACATGCGTCGGGAAGGGTAATGTCTAAGCAGAATGGGGTTGTCGTACAGGAAGACTCGAACTCCGTCTTGGGAACATCTAATGGTCGCTCGGAAGTGCTTCAGTAAGTCAAGTCCCATAATGGCGTCAGGAGTATTGGAGGAAAGCAAAAACGTCGTCTCAGTGGTATTGTTTTCTAAGTCGAAGAGGATCGGAGTGGACAAAGGGTTAGTGGAGGGCGTTCCATCGAAACCTATCGATGTCACAAGTGAGCCAGACAAGGGTGCCCTTGGAATCAGTCGTTTAGATAACGCACTACGTGTTGCGCCAGTGTCTACCAGAAATGGAGACTTTGTACCCAGGACCTTAGCAGTGACATAAGGACCTTGCTGGTCAACATAGAGCTCGACTGGATCCCTCCCTTGCCCTTGGCAGTCCTATGCGAAGTCGCGGGCATCGTCGCAGTCAGATTGCTGGTACTGGTTCTGTCTGGGTCGGTCAAATGTATTTGATCTGTTTGATCTATCGTTAGTCGTGTCATTTGTGGGCCCCCGTTGCTGTCCTCTATTTCTTGGTCCACCCGCTACGTCCTTGGGGTCCCTTTTTCTGTTCATTTCCAAAAGAATTGAGCACTGGGATTTCCAATGGCCGAATCCTTTACAGAAGGTGCACTGGTCCTCTCTAATGTCTGTACGTCCAATGTGGGGTGTCGAGGTGCGGTCTTTAGGAGGTGCGTTCTTAGGGACATTTGTCTGATAGTTTCCTTTGTATTGCTCTCGTCCCATAGTCACCCCTTGCAATTGTGCGATCATCACCCTCTCTTTTAAGTCCTTTTTCTTTTTCTCTGTTGCTCTATCGTTTTCATTTTTCTGGTGCTCGTAATATTGGGCCATCTGAAGGATAGCCGCAGGTTTGGAGGCCGCCCAACTACTCTCGCTGGCCTGTAGTTTCTGGGAGACCTCCGGTGACAAACCCTTAACATAATTTTGGACAAACAGATGGTGTCCGGTTGCAGTGGTCATGTCCTGGCCGCTGTAATCGGAGAACACCGTACTCCTGGGGTTTCTGACGGCAAGCCGTTACTATCGACCAGTCCACTTTCTTTTCTGGAATCAGGGTTTTCAATTTCTGTACGATTTTATCTGGGAGGTCTAAAATGGATTTCAAAGGTTTCTGTCCAGGTTCTCGTTGCCTATCTATGCCATCGAGTTGTGACCAGGTATGTCCGAACAGCTCAAGGTGGTCGACTTTCCGGATTTGCTTCCACACATCAGCTGGTAGACATAACCCAAAAAACAAGTTGATGTCAGCCAGGGTCATAATTGTCGAACCTAGGGCTGTACCTAACTCAGTATAGAAGGCAGTGGGGTTTTTACGTAAATCGGGCAGAGATTTCCGGAACGTCAGAATATCTTGCCGATCCCATGGCTGGTAGACCCAGTTGTACACTACCCTCCCTCTTGCATCTTTGTGGTTGACGTCATCGTGAGTTCCTAGACCTCGTGGAGGAACCCAGTAAGGGGCAGCCTCTCTTATTGGCATCATGGCGCTAGCTCGCTCAGTTTGTGATTCGGTTGCTGCAGGTGTCGTGGGTTTAGCTTCCGATTCCTGTTCAGTGAGGTGGCGTAAAACCTCAAGTGTACGCGTAAGGAGGTCCGTCACATCACACTCGCCCTCATCCCCGATATCGACCTTCCTGTACAGAGTCGTTAGGCTCTCGGGACCTTTGTCTCGATATCGGTCCTCGTACGCATTCAAGACATGGTAACACAGCCGTATGGCAAAATGTCGTCTGTGGCTCCCTGTATACGTGTTGAACATGTCCGTGACGTGCTCTTCACTTTCCTTTCTTTCTACCAATGTCCTCACTACCTTGTCAATCCTTGCTCGCTCATCCTTGCTTAATCTGTTCGTTCTTGTGGAATCTGCCTTCCGAGTCTCTGGGTCATCTAACACTGTCGCTTGTGCTGTACCTAATACAAGGGGCTCGGCCGGCACAGAGGCCACGGGGGCCGAAGCTCTGGTACTACTCTCGTCTGTGCTTGGGGGTGGTGGGTGCTGTGCTAAAGGTTGGGAAGGGGCATATGGAGGGGGCGTGTAGATGATCGGAGGACCTAACAAAAGATCATCGTTGGCCCGCTGTTTCAAGGGCAATTCAGGATAGAGCGTAGAGGGCGTTCTAACCGGACACTGGCTTGATGTTTCTACCTCTAGTTTCTGTTTGGCTTCCTCTCTTTCCTTAATCTCTTCTTCTAGTTTCTTAGCAGCTAGGTGGGCTGCCTTTCGCAGCTCTTTTCCCAACCTACTCTCATTTCTCTTTTTACGCTGTTCGGTTTCTTTGCGCCACATGCCGAGACTATCAAGCATAGTGGGCGTTGTCTTGTGTTTACCAAGGGCTGTTTCTAGCACGCTTATTTTATCCTCATCGAAGGACCCTATCAGTGGCCACTGACTTTCTCGATCCTTTTTAGTATATTTATGCCACAGCTTGCTATACGCTATAGCGATCAATCCATGCTTCATGAACATGTCCTTATATGGGGTGCCTTCCAGTGGAGCCGGATGGTTCATCTCTAATAAGCGGTCCGGGCTAAACGGGCTACCAATCAGTGGGGAGAAGACAGGCATGACGGATTACAACAGGGAAAAAAGTCTGCACTAACTATCTTATCACTGCGTGCAAAGACTAGACAGAATATTTCTATTCTTCGTTGTTTGCAGGCGGTGAATACCTCAAAAGAACCAATATCGATTAGTCAATGTTCGGTCAATCAAACAATCAATGGGGAGAATAAGTAGGCACGACGGGTTACAACGGGGACAAAAGTCTGCGTTCACTACCCTTTCACTACCTGCAAAGAGAGAACCCGTTCTTCCCTGTTTGCAGACAGAGAATCTCCAGAGAACAATCCGCGAACAACAGTTCGGGCCAAACAATCAATCAGTGGGGGAGGAAGATAGGCACGACGGATTACAACGGGGACAAAAGTCTGCGTTACCTATCCTTCACTGCTTGCAAAGAGAGAGCCTGTTGTTTCTCCGTTTGCAGACAGTGAATCTCCAAACAAATCAACAAAAGAGTAATACTAGTATTTTCCAAACAATCAAACAATCATTTCGCAATTCGTCGTGTTTACACGACATTACCCGGACCGCATGGACAGTTTCTTGTCTTCCGAATCCAGCGCCCGATCGTCCTCTATTCTTCATGATCCTCGCGGCACTCCTTATGGTTCCCAGTCAGGACCGTAGATCACTCGAGAGAGGTCTGTTCGGAACTAGTGACGTTCGGATGATCGGCTGTCAGACGAGGGTCTATCGGACAGGAGCTCTCCCGATCGTTGCAGTCGTTCACTCTGTCGTCGGGACCTCTCCCCTCCCACTGGATCCACGAGTCGCTGACGGGCCCCACGTTTGGGACGCCAATTGTGGAAAAAGGTAGGGCCGATGACCTTTTTCTGCATTGCCCGGCGTTAGCCGCCTCTATACCCACTCAAGTTACCAAACAAAGAGGCAGGCGCTGGAGACTGGAAGGCAGGAAACAGAAGTTTTATTCCGACGGAGCAGAACACATCAAATCAGACAACAGGGTATCTTCTCGAGGTGCTCTAACTGCATCTCTGAGGCCTGGCCTCTTGTACACAAGTTTATTGCTTTATTGTGTGACACACATCTCTGTCAATACTTTGATGTACGGAAAGACATCCTCGGAATCCCCGCTTCAGGCCCGTTCCCACACACATTTACAGTTGGAGTCCCCACCCCGGTCACAACAGGTGATGATTATCGCGCAGCTGGATATTCCGCCGATTCACGGAATGTATGAGGTTGATCGGATCTCATAGGGTGGGGGCTTTGATCAACTCGTGGATCCTTTGATGAGGGAAGCTTCCTACTGTACAGGGGGCAATAAACAGTATCCGCAGGGCCAGGTGGCGGCCTGGGAACGAGTAAGACAAACGGGGCACACAGGAAAGGGGGTTTTTATCAAAGGACCCGGGACCATGAAAGGAATGAAGGGAGGTGTCGCGCTGGGAATAGGATGGGGTTCCGAGGCAGAGCTGCGCTGAAGAGGGGTTTATGACCCAAGGCATGTGAGAGCGGGGGCTGTCAGCGTGCGGGGGATGCTTGCGAGGTCAGGAGAGGGAGAGAGAGACGCGCTGGCTATCAGCGATGGGCAGAGAGGCCATGGTACTCAAAATGGCTGCCGCTTACGCGCACGAATGGCCTCGAAAAGGGGGCAAGATGGCGCCGATAATGTTGACGCTGCAGCCTAAGTTTTAACAGTCCTCCCTTTTCAACATATCTAGCCAGATTGTCTACTCAATGTCGATCTTCATTAAATTCCTAACCTCTGCATCATATAATGCTCCCATGCGTTCATTTCCAAAGTCCACAGTCTTAGGGCAAATACAATTCGTACATAATGAACACAGAGGCGGCAGGCACTGAATTCCTAAGCATAATCCACATATTACAACTACAGGAATCAGGATAATGGTAAACAGTCTCCAGCCCCAGTTCTTAACAGTACTCCAGAACCATCCACCAAGCGACCATTCTTCCTGCTCCTGGTGGACTTCTGAGGAGAGTCTGTGGAGGTGTTCGATGGCCTTGTACACTGAGGGCGAGTTGTCCGGTATATATGTACAGCAGCTGGACCCAGTAATGCGGCATGCTCCACCACGGTCCGCAAGAACCACATCTAGAACAAGGCGGTTCTGGAGAGCCACCAGGCGGACCGCTTGAAGCTCGGCTGTGTTGTTAGCAAGGATACCAGCTGTGATGTTCATTGTTGTCTCGACTGCCTGAGTCAGATGTCGGATGGCACGTCAGTTTGCCATCGGGCCCCAGAGTGGAACAAGTCCCTTCATAGCATCGAGGAACTGTGCTCCTGTTGAGTCGGCTTGTTCAATGTCCTTGGCTCGCTTTTGCCTATGGTGATTTGCTGGGGCCACATAGGTCGGAGGAAGGATGAAGGAGATGAAACAAGTGCCCCCCCCCAGCCTTTGGGGAGCCAGGTGTAAGCCTTTGTGCCGCAAACGAAGTACATATTTGGAGAGGATACAAAGGAAGGTGGATCGGTAGAGTCCAAAGTTCTGGTGAAACGGCAAGCACTGCGGCCTACCAGCTGTGTCCCAAGCCCTTCTATGCACATGTGGCCTGTGACGTTGATGACAGATAGAGCCACAGTCAGAGTGGCAGCCGTTCGTTTCCGTAGGTAGGAGAAGGTGGGTCTGGTTGGATTGTTGAACACCTGCATTTCAATTCGTTCTTTAGCAGGGATGTCCAAGTGGATAGAGTCGTTGGAGGTCTGCGGGAAGAAATGTGTCTTTGTTTTGTTTCGCCAGACCTCATGAAAGAAATGCGTCATGGTTTTGCTGGAGGTGGCATTGTCCTTATAGCTTTCTTGCAGGAGGATCAGCCAAGCAAGGCAGGAGTCGTGAATTGAGAAGGGTGAAGGGATGAAAGGTATCGAATGTCCAGTGGCGTGGGGTAGAAACCCACAGATCCAGCAGTTGGTGGCATTGGTGGCGAGATTGTGCTGGTGCAGTAGCTGCACAAAGAAGTTGTTCCAGAACTCCTGTCGCCTTTCGCTGAGTTGAGGAGAGAGCGAGATCAAATAATGTTCCTTCATGGTAGTAGGCTGCGCAGTGGTTAGCAATATCTGATGAGCAGGTGTGCTTTCCTCCAAGATCCAGAAGGAAGTCATGAGGAGGAGGCAAAAGAGGAAGAAAATGAAGAAGGCGATTGTCTTTGATTTGTACATATTGTCAGTCTTTGGGTTCCTGTAGTGGGTATTTCCAGTTGCTTCCATCATCTTCCTATTTGGCGCTTCCATCATCTTCTTATCTGGCGCTTCCATCATCTTCAAGGTGCTCGGTAGCGGGCAGAACCACAGACTTCGATTAGCTTCTCTCCGGGTAACCATTGGTGGTGTTTAGGTCACCGTTCTGAGATTTAACTTAGTCCGTGGTCTACTTAGCCGAAGCTCCCTCCTTTCGACGCAGGAAATACCCTTCTCTGGATGGCACAGTGGGATCAGAGAATTTTGCAAGCTCAAGTGCCTCGGTATCAGGATAGCAGTTCAGTGATGGTCGATCCTTGTTCAGGAGCTCTTCCTGGTTGTCGATGTTTTCTGTTGTGGCCAGGGTCGTGGAGACCTTCTTGCAGTGGTGCGCGTGCAGCCAGTGCCGTTTCCCCTCCACTCGAAGAGCCGTCCGGGTGGTGATCAGTACTTGCCAGGGGCCCGTCCACCGGGGTTCCAAACTCTTCGCCCGTTGAAAATTCCGGACTAACACATAGTCCCCCGGTTGGATGTCGTGGACCGGACCCCTGGAAGCATCGGGGATGGCCTGCTGCACCTGCTGATGAATGACAGACAGAGTTTCAGTCAACTTATACAAATAATCAGACATTAGGACATCCGGGACGTCATGAATGGAAGTCGGTTTTGGTGCAGACCAGACGCTCATGGGTCGGCCGAAAACAACCTCATAAGGTGTCAAGTGGTGTTTGGTGGGGGTGGAACGCATCGATAGCACTGCCAGTGGGAGAGCGTCTGGCCATTTCAGTCCCGTGGTAACCACTATTTTGGCCAGTTTGAGCTTTAGTGTGGCATTGTGTCGCTCGACAAGTCCAGCGGACTGGGGGTGGAAGACTGCGTAGAACTTTTGCTTGATACCCAGCCCCTTTAAGATGAGCTGGATGACTTCAGCTACGAAGTGGGGGCCATTGTCGCTCCATAAAATTCGACAAAGGCCGTAGCGAGGGAAGAATTCTTTTAGCAGTACTTTTGCAGTGGCCATAGCAGTGTTATCACGGGTTGGGTATGCTTCTACCCATTTGCTAAATGCACACACCACGACAAGTACGTATTTCAGGCCTTGGCATCTGTCTAGTTGGATGTAGTCCATCTGCAGGACTTCAAACGGGTGATTGGGAACCCCGAACCCTCCCCGGGGGACCACAGTTCCTTTCCCAGGGTTATGTTGTAGGCATATCAGGCATTGTTGGACCAGACGTTTGGCGGAGTCTGTGATTTTATCGTTGTGCCAAACTCTGGAGACAAGTTAAATCATGGGGGCTGATCCTATGTGAGCAGGGGAGTGTGCCATAGTCAATATGCGAATCAGGTATGATTCAGGTAGCAACCATTTTTTTTGTGTCCTTTGTCCGCCAGCAGCCTTCGTCATCTTTCAATCCCACCCGTGCCCATTCAGTCAATTCGTGTTGTTTGCTAGCCATTTGAATGTCTCTAATAGTGTCCCTAGCGTCGGTCCATTTCTCTGCTAGTGACCTGGTCACGTACATGCGTGTTGTCGTCCTATTTTCAGCTGTCGTTCGAGCAGTGAGGTCGGCTAGTGCATTTCCCTGTCCAATATTGTCTGTCACTTTCTTGTGTGCCTGGCATTTGATGACCGCAAGTTTCTTGGGGAGAAGGACAGCTTCGATCAAGGCGGAGACTAGATCTCCATGTAGGATGGGAGTGCCGTGTGAGGTCAAGAATCCCCTTTCCTTCCAAAGGAGCCCAAAATGGTGAACCACCCGAAGGCATACTGGCTGTCGGTGTAAATGTTCGCTGTGGTTCCTGCTGCTAGGATGCAGGCTCGTGTCAGGGCAATCAGTTCCGCTGCCTGTGCAGATCGTTGTGTAATGCGGGCTATCTCTACTACAGTTCGGGCTGTGGTGACTGCATAGGCAGCTGAAGTGGTGCCATCGGGAGTTTGATGCAAGAGCCGTCCACCCACAGCTCTCCGTCGGGGTCAGGAAAAGCTGTGTCTCTGAGGTCAACTCTACTTCTAGTCTGTTCGTCCATGAGGGTCACACAGTCGTGTACAGGGGGCACATCGGGATCATTCTCTGGTAGGGGTAACAGAGTTGCTGGGTTCAGTGTGGTGTATCTTTTCAGGGTGATGTGGGGTGCGAGCAGAGTTAGTTCGTATCCAGTCAGTCGTGCACTCGTCAGGTGTTGCGTCTTGGTTTGGTTCAGGAGGGTGTCAACTGCATGGGGTACTAATACCGTGAGGGAATTCAAGAGCACGATCCCCTCACTCTGTCGGATAGAGATAGCAGCGGCAGCTACAGCTCGAAGGCAGGCAGGTAAGGCTCTGGCTACGGGGTCAAGAGTGGCAGAGAAGTAAGCGCACGGTCGTTGCTTTGGGCCAATGGACTGGGTCAGGACAGATAAAGCGCACCCCTCCCTTTCGTGAGTGTAGAGGGAGAAGGGCTTTGTGTAATCGGGGGTACCTAGGACAGGGGCCGAACAAAGGGCATCTCGTAGTTCCGTGAAGGAGGATTGGCATTCAGTGGTCCAAGGGAGGGGGAAAGGGACATCTTTAGCTAGCAGAGAAAGCAGTGAGGCTGAAGTTTGGTAACCACTGTCGGCAGAAGGAGGTGAGGCCTTGTAGGGAGCGGACCTGTTTCTGAGTCTTAGGGACAGGGGTGTCAAGAATGGTTTGGATCCGGTCGGGAGTAAGTTTCCTTCCGTCTTTGGACAGGAGGTGGCCTACGTAAGTGACCTGGGGTTGGCAGAATTGCAACTTCTTTTTGGAGACCTTGTGGCCATTTTCCGCAAGGAAGTGCAGGAGTTGAATGGTGGCTGTGACTGCTAGTGGAGTGGTGTCGGCCGCCAAAAGGATGTCATCGACGTATTGTACTAACACCACTCCATCGGGTAACTGGACCTGATCCAGCTGTCTCTTGAGGGCCTGACTGTAGATGCTGGGGCTTTCCGTGTAGCCTTGGGGTGCTCGGCAGAACCTATATGAGCGGGCTTTTAGGGTGAAGCCGAAGAGATATCGGCTGTCTGGGTTGATGGGGATAGAGAAAAATGTGTTTTTGAGATCGATGACAGTGAAGGTGGTGGCAGTAGAAGGAATCAAAGTCAGGATAGTGGTGATGTCTGAGACCACGGGGTACTGGGGTACAACCACCTTGTTGATCTCTCGATGGTCAATGATGAAGCGGTATGCTTTCTCATCTCCCTCTCCTTGTTTCTTGATGATGGGTAAGATAGGGCTGTTACAAACGTTGCTAACCACTTCCTCTACCACTCCTGCGTCTATCAGTGACTGAATAATCTTTACCAATGCCTTCTCGCCCTCGGGCGATATCCGATATTGTGGAAGTTTTGGGAGTATTGCGTCCGGCCGGACAGTAATGTGCACTGGGTCAATCATCATGCGCCCTACGTCCGAATCTGTCTTGGCCCACAGATACGGAGGCAGAGTGTCAAGCAGGGACGTGTCAGCGTCATTGATAGAAAACATGCGTCGGGAAGGGCAATGTCTAAGCAGAATGGGGTTGTCGTACAGGAAGACTCGAACTCCGTCTTGGGAACATCTAATGGTCGCTCGGAAGTGCTTCAGTAAGTCAAGTCCCATAATGGCGTCAGGAGTTTTGGAGGAAAGCAAAAACGTCGTGTCAGTGGTATTGTTTTCTAAGTCGAAGAGGATCGGAGTGGACAAAGGGTTAGTGGAGGGCGTTCCATCGAAACCTATCGATGTCACAAGTGAGCCAGACAAGGGTGCCCTTGGAATCAGTCGTTTAGATAACGCACTACGTGTTGCGCCAGTGTCTACCAGAAATGGAGACTTTGTACCCAGGACCTTAGCAGTGACATAAGGACCTTGCTGGTCAACATAGAGCTCGACTGGATCCCTCCCTTGCCCTTGGCAGTCCTATGCGAAGTCGCGGGCATCGTCGCAGTCAGATTGCTGGTACTGGTTCTGTCTGGGTCGGTCAAATGTATTTGGTCTGTTTGATCTATCGCTAGTCGTGTCATTTGTGGGCCCCCGTTGCTGTCCTCTATTTCTTGGCCCACCCGCTACGTCCTTGGGGTTCCTATTTCTGTTCATTTCCAAAAGAACCGGGCACTGGGATTTCCAATGGCCGAATCCTTTACAGAAGGCGCACTGGTCCTCTCTAATGTCTGTACGTCCAATGTGGGGTGTCGAGGTGCGGTCTTTAGGAGGTGCGTTCTTAGGGACATTCGTCTGATAGTTTCCTTTGTATTGCTCTCGTCCTATAGTCACCCCTTGCAATTGTGCGATCATCACCCTCTCTTTTAAGTCCTTTTTCTTTTTCTCTGTTGCTCTATCGTTTTCATTTTTCTGGTGCTCGTAATATTGGGCCATCTGAAGGATAGCCGCAGGTTTGGAGGCCGCCCAACTACTCTCGCTGGCCTGTAGTTTCTGGGACAAACCCTTAACATAATTCTGGACAAACAGATGGTGTCCGGTTGCAGTGGTCATGTCCTGGCCGCTGTAATCGGAGAACACCGTTTCAAACCGGGAGAAGTAGTCTGATACGTCCTCCTGGGGTTTCTGACGGCAAGCCGTTACTATCGACCAGTCCACTTTCTTTTCTGGAATCAGGGTTTTCAATTTCTGTACGATTTTATCTGGGAGGTCTAAAATGGATTTCCAAGGTTTCTGTCCAGGTTCTCGTTGCCTATCTATGCCATCGAGTTGTGACCAGGTATGTCCGAACAGCTCAAGGTGGTCGACTTTCCGGATTTGCTTCCACACATCAGCTGGTAGACATAACCCGAAAAACAAGTCGATGTCAGCCAGGGTCATAATCGTCGAACCTAGGGCTGTACCTAACTCAGTAGAAGGCAGTGGGGTTTTTACGTAAATCGGGCAGAGATTTCCGGAACGTCAGAATATCTTGCTGATCCCATGGCTGGTAGACCCAGTTGTACACTACCCTTCCTCTTGCATCTTTGTGGTTGACGTCATCGTGAGTTCCTAGACCTCGTGGAGGAACCCAGTAAGGGGCAGCCTCTCTTATTGGCATCATGGTGCTAGCTCGCTCAGTTTGTGATTCGGTTGCTACAGGTGTCGTGGGTTTAGCTTCCGATTCCTGTTCAGTGAGGTGGCAGAAAACCTCAAGTGTACGCGTAAGGAGGTCCGTCACATCACACTCGCCCTCATCCCCGATATCGACCTTCCTGTACAGAGTCGTTAGGCTCTCGGGACCTTTGTCTCGATATCGGTCCTCGTACGCATTCAAGACATGGTAACACAGCCGTACGGCAAAATGTCGTCTGTGGCTCCCTGTTTACGTGTTGAACATGTCCGTGACGTGCTCTTCACTTTCCTTTCTTTCTACCAATGTCCTCACTACCTTGTCAATCCTTGCTCGCTCATCCTTGCTTAATCTGTTCGTTCTTGTGGAATCTGCCTTCCGAGTCTCTGGGTCATCTAACACTGTCGCTTGTGCTGTACCTAATACAAGGGGCTCGGCCGTCACAGAGGCCACGGGGGCCGAAGCTCTGGTACTACTCTCGTCTGTGCTTGGGGGTGGTGGGTGCTGTGCTAAAGGTTGGGAAGGGGCATATGGAGGGGGCGTGTAGATGATCGGAGGACCTAACAAAAGATCATCGTTAGCCCGCTGTTTCAAGGGCAATTCAGGATAGAGCGTAGAGGGCGTTCTAACCGGACACTGGCTTGATGTTTCTACCTCTAGTTTCTGTTTGGCTTCCTCTCTTTCCTTAATCTCTTCTTCTAGTTTCTTAGCAGCTAGGTGGGCTGCCTTTCGCAGCTCTTTTCCCAACCTACTCTCATTTCTCTTTTTACGCTGTTCGGTTTCTTTGCGTCACATGCCGAGACTATCAAGCATAGTGGGCGTTGTCTTGTGTTTACCAAGGGCTGTTTCTAGCGCGCTTATTTTATCCTCATCGAAGGACCCTATCAGTGGCCACTGACTTTCTCAATCCTTTTTAGTATATTTATGCCACAGCTTGCTATATGCTATAGCGATCAATCCATGCTTCATGAACATGTCCTTATATGGGGTGCCTTCCAGTGGAGCCGGATGGTTCATCTCTATTAAGCGGTCCGGGCTAAACGGGCTACCAATCAGTGGGGAGAAGACAGGCATGATGGATTACAACGGGGACAAAAGTCTGCACTACCTCTCTTATCACTGCGTGCAAATACTAGACAGAATATCTCTATTCTTCGTTGTTTGCAGGCGGTGAATACCTCAAAAGAACCAATATCGAACAGGCAATGTTCGGTCAATCAAACAATCAATGGGGAGAATAAGTAGGCACAACGGGTTACAACGGGGACAAAAGGCTGCGTTACCTACCCTTTCACTACCTGCAAAGAGAGAACCTGTTCTTCCCTGTTTGCAGACAGAGAATCTCCAGAGAACAATCCGCGAACAACAGTTCGGGCCAAACAATCAATCAGTGGGGGAGGAAGATAGGCACGACGGATTACAACGGGGACAAAAGTCTGCGTTACCTATCCTTCACTGCTTGCAAAGAGAGAGCCTGTTGTTTCTCCGTTTGCAGACAGTGAATCTCCAAACAAATCAACAAAAGAGTAATACTAGTATTTTCCAAACAATCAAACAATCATTTCGCAATTCGTCGTGTTTACACGACCTTACCCGGACCGCATGGACAGTTTCTTGTCTTCCGAATCCAGCGCCCGATCGTCCTCTATTCTTCGTGATCCTCGCGGCACTCCTGATGGTTCCCAGTCAGGACCGTAGATCACTCGAGAGAGGTCTGTTCGGAACCAGTGAAGTTCGGATGATCGCCTGTCAGACGAGGGTCTATCGGACAGGAGCTCTCCCGATCGTTGCAGTCGTTCACTCTGTCGTCGGGACCTCTCCCACTGGATCCACGAGTCGCTGACGGTCGAAATAATAAGGCAATGATAAGAAAGTTAGACACAACTCACTGCATGAGACGCTGCTTTTTCTGGAAATCGTTTTGAAGGTCCTTTTTTTTGGTTTGTTTGTTGTAGAAACGTTTCTCTGGTTAGCTTTTTCCTTGTAGAGACGATTTTTTTAAATAAGCATGAAGACATCAAAGGGTCAGATGGGTTGTTTTCTCCCTCGTCGCCACTTTTGCAAGTAAGAAGGACAGGAAGCTGAAGTGGTTTTGTAGTTTATTTGTAAGGTTGGACCCTAAGATGTCACTAGCAGAAAAGTTCAGCTCCAACTGACCTTTACATTCCTATGTACACACAGTGGAGTCACCAACATTCCATCAGAATTAAAGGAACAGTAGTAACAAGAATGTAACAGACGGGCCCCACGTTTGGGACGCCAATTGTGGAAAAGGGTAGGGCCGATGACCTTTTTCTGAATTGCCCGGCGTTAGCCGCCTCTATACCCACTCAAGTTACCAAACAAAGAGGCAGGCGCTGGAGACTGGAAGGCAGGAAACAGAAGTTTTATTCCGACGGAGCAGAACACATCAAATCAGACAACAGGGTATCTTCTCGAGGTGCTCTAACCGCATCTCTGAGGCCTGGCCTCTTATACACAAGTTTATTGCTTTATTGTGTGACACACATCTCTGTCAATACTTTGATGTACGGAAAGACATCCTCGGAATCCCCGCTTCAGGCCCGTTCCCACACACATTTACAGTTGGAGTCCCCACCCCGGTCACAACGGGTGATGATTATCGCGCAGCTGGACATTCCGCCGATTCACCGAATGTATGAGGTTGATCGGATCTCATAGGGTGGGGGCTTTGATCAACTCGTGGATCCTTTGATGAGGGAAGCTTCCTACTGTACAGGGGGCAATAAACAGTATCCGCAGGGCCAGGTGGCGGCCTGGGAACGAGTAAGACAAACGGGGCACACAGGAAAGGGGGTTTTATCAAAGGACCCGGGGCCATGAAAGGAATGAAGGGAGGTGTCGCGCTGGGAATAGGATGGGGTTCCGAGGCAGAGCTGCGCTGAAGAGGGGTTTATGACCCAAGGCATGTGAGAGCGGGGGCTGTCAGCGTGCGGGGGATGCTTGCGAGGTCAGGAGAGGGAGAGAGAGACGCGCTGGCTATCAGCGATGGGCAGAGAGGCCATGGTACTCAAAATGGCTGCCGCTTACGCGCACGAATGGCCTCGAAAAGGGGGCAAGATGGCGCCGATAATGTTGACGCTGCAGCCTAAGTTTTAACAGTCCTCCCTTTTCAACATATCTAGCCAGCTTGTCTACTCAATGTCGATCTTCATTAAATTCCTAACCTCGGCATCATATATGCTCCCATGCGTTCATTTCCAAAGTCCACAGTCTTAGGGCAAATACAATTCGTACATAATGAACACAGAGGTGGCAGGCATTGAATTCCTAAGCATAATCCACATATTACAACTACAGGAATCAGGATAATGGTAAACAGTCTCAAGCCCCAGTTCTTAACAGTACTCCAGAACCATCCACCAAGCGACCAGTCTTCCTGCTCCTGGTGGACTTCTGAGGAGAGTCTGTGGAGGTGTTCGATGGCCTTGTACACTGAGGGCGAGTTGTCCGGTATATATGTACAGCAGCTGGACCCAATAATGCGGCATGCTCCACCACGGTCCACAAGAACCACATCTAGAACAAGGCGGTTCTGGAGAGCCACCAGGCGGACCGCTTGAAGGTCGGCTGTGTTGTTAGCAAGGATACCAGCTGTGATGTTCATTGTTGTCTCGACTGCCTGAGTCAGATGTCGGATGGCACGGCTGTTTGCCATCGGGCCCCAGAGTGGAACAAGTCCCTTCATAGCATCGAGGAACTGTGCTCCTGTTGAGTCGGCTTGTTCAATGTCCTTGGCTCGCTTTTGCCTATGGTGATTTGCTGGGGCCACATAGGTCGGAGGAAGGATGAAGGAGATGAAACAAGTGCCCCCCCAGCCTTTGGGGAGCCAGGTGTAAGCCTTTGTGCCGCAAACGAAGTACATATTTGGAGAGGATACAAAGGAAGGTGGATCGGTAGAGTCCAAAGTTCTGGTGAAACGGCAAGCACTGCGGCCTACCAGCTGTGTCCCAAGCCCTTCTATGCACATGTGGCCTGTGACGTTGATGACAGATAGAGCCACAGTCAGAGTGGCAGCCGTTCGTTTCCGTAGGTAGGAGAAGGTGGGTCTGGTTGGATTGTTGAACACCTGCATTTCAATTCGTTCTTTAGCAGGGATGTCCATGTGGATAGAGTCGTTGGAGGTCTGCGGGCAGAAATGTGTCTTTGTTTTGTTTCGCCAGACCTCATGAAAGAAATGCGTCATGGTTTTACTGGAGGTGGCATTGTCCGTATAGCTTTCTTGCAGGAGGATCAGCCAAGCAAGGCAGGAGCCGTGAATTGAGAAGGGTGAAGGGATGAAAGGTATCGAATGTCCAGTGGCGTGGGGTAGCAACCCCCAGATCCAGCAGTTGGTGGCATTGGTGGCGAGATTGTGCTGGTGCAGTAGCTGCACAAAGGAGTTGTTCCAGAACTCCTTTCGCCTTTCTCTGAGTTGAGGAGAGAGCGAGATCAAATAATGTTCCTTCATGGTAGTAGGCTGCGCAGTGGTTAGCAATATCTGATGAGCAGGTGTGCTTTCCTCCAAGATCCAGAAGGAAGTCATGAGGAGGAGGCAAAAGAGGAAGACAATGAAGAAGGCGATTGTCTTTGATTCGTGCATATTGTCAGTCTTTGGGTTCCTGTAGTGGGTATTTCCAGTTGCTTCCATCATCTTCTTATTTGGCGCTTCCATCATCTTCTTATCTGGCGCTTCCATCATCTTCAAGGTGCTCGGTAGCGGGCAGAACCACAGACTTCGTTTAGCTTCTCTCCGGATAACCATTGGTGGTGTTTAGGTCACCGTTCTGAGATTTAACTTAGTCCGTGGTCTACTTAGCCGAAGCTCCCTCCTTTCGACGCAGGAAATACCCTTCTCTGGATGGCACAGTGGGATCAGAGAATTTTGCAAGTTCAAGTGCCTCGGTATCAGGATAGCAGTTCAGTGATGGTCGATCCTTGTTCAGGAGCTCTTCCTGGTTGTCGATGTTTTCTGTTGTGGCCAGGGTCGTGGAGACCTTCTTGCATTGGTGCGCGTGCAGCCAGTGCCGTTTCCCCTCCACTCAAAGAGCCGTCCGGGTGGTGATCAGTACTTGCCAGGGGCCCGTCCACCGGGGTTCCAAACTCTTCGCCCGTTGAAAATTCCGGACTAACACATAGTCCCCCGGTTGGATGTCGTGGACCGGACCCCTGGAAGCATCGGGGATGGCCTGCTGCACCTGCTGATGAATGACAGACAGAGTTTCAGTCAACTTATACAAATAATCAGACATTAGGACGTCCGGGACGTCATGAATGGAAGTCGGTTTTGGTGCAGACCAGACGCTCATGGGTCGGCCAAAAACAACCTCATAAGGTGTCAAGTGGTGTTTGGTGGGGGTGGAACGCATCGATAGCAATGCCAGTGGGAGAGCGTCTGGCCATTTCAGTCCCGTGGTAGCCACTATTTTGGCCAGTTTGAGCTTTATTGTGGCATTGTGTCGCTCGACAAGTCCAGCGGACTGGGGGTGGAAGACTGTGTGGAACTTTTGCTTGATACCCAGCCCCTTTAAGATGAGCTGGATGACTTCAGCTACGAAGTGGGGGCCATTGTCGCTCCATAAAATTCGACAAAGGCCGTAGCGAGGGAAGAATTCTTTTAGCAGTACTTTTGCAGTGGCCATAGCAGTGTTATCACGGGTTGGGTATGCTTCTACCCATTTGCTAAATGCACACACCACGACAAGTATGTATTTCAGGCCTTGGCATCTGTCTAGTTGGATGTAGTCCATCTGCAGGACTTCAAACGGGTGATTGGGAACCCCGAACCCTCCCCGGGGGACCACAGTTCCTTTCCCAGGGTTATTTTGTAGGCATATCAGGCATTGTTGGACCAGACGTTTGGCGGAGTCTGTGATTTTATCGTTGTGCCAAACTCTGGAGACAAGTTCAATCATGGGGGCTGATCCTATGTGAGCAGGGGAGTGTGCCATAGTCAATATGCGAATCAGGTATGATTCAGGTAGCAACCATTTTTTTGTGTCCTTTGTCCGCCAGCAGCCTTCGTCGTCTTTCAATCCCACCCGTGCCCATTCAGTCAATTCGTGTTGTGTGCTAGCCATTTGAATGTCTCTAATAGTGTCCCTAGCGTCGGTCCATTTCTCTGCTTGTGACCTGGTCACATACATGCGTGTTGTCGTCCTATTTTCAGCTGTCGTTCGAGCAGTGAGGTCGGCTAGTGCATTTCCCTGTCCAATAATGTCTGTCACTTTCTTGTGTGCCTGGCATTTGATGACCGCAAGTTTCTTGGGGAGAAGGACAGCTTCGATCAAGGCGGAGACAAGATCTCCATGTAGGATGGGAGTGCCGTGTGAGGTCAAGAATCCCCTTTCCTTCCAAAGGAGCCCAAAATGGTGAATCACCCCGAAGGCATACTGGCTGTCGGTGTAAATGTTCGCTGTGGTTCCTGCTGCTAGGATGCAGGCTCGTGTCAGGGCAATCAGTTCCGCTGCCTGTGCAGATCGATGTGTAATGCGGGCTATCTCTACTACAGTTCGGGCTGTGGTGACTGCATAGGCAGCTGAAGTGGTGCCATCGGGAGGTTGATGCAAGAGCCGTCCACCCACAGCTCTCCGTCGGGGTCAGGAAAAGCTGTGTCTCTGAGGTCAACTCTACTTCTAGTCTGTTCGTCAATGAGGGTCACACAGTCGTGTACAGGGGGCACATCGGGATCATTCTCTGGTAGGGGTAACAGAGTTGCTGGGTTCAGTGTGGTGTATCTTTTCAGGGTGATGTGGGGTGCGAGCAGAGTTAGTTCGTATCCAGTCAGTCGTGCACTCGTCAGGTGTTGCGTCTTGGTTTGGTTCAGGAGGGTGTCAACTGCATGGGGTACTAATACCGTGAGGGAATTCAAGAGCACGATCCCCTCACTCTGTCGGATAGAGATAGCAGCGGCAGCTACAGCTCGAAGGCAGGCAGGTAAGGCTCTGGCTACGGGGTCAAGAGTGGCAGAGAAGTAAGCGCACGGTCGTTGCTTTGGGCCAATGGACTGGGTCAGGACAGATAAAGCGCACCCCTCCCTTTCGTGAGTGTAGAGGGAGAAGGGCTTTGTGTAATCGGGGGTACCTAGGACAGGGGCCGAACAAAGGGCATCTCGTAGTTCCGTGAAGGAGGATTGGCATTCAGTGGTCCAAGGGAGGGGGAAAGGGACATCTTTAGCTAGCAGAGAAAGCAGCGGTTTCACAATGAGGCTGAAGTTTGGTAACCACTGTCGGCAGAAGGAGGTGAGGCCTAGTAGGGAGCGGACCTGTTTCTGAGTCTTAGGGACAGGGGTGTCAAGAATGGTTTGGATCCGGTCGGGAGTAAGTTTCCTTCCGTCTTTGGACAGGAGGTGGCCTAAGTAAGTGACCTGGGGTTGGCAGAATTGCAACTTCTTTTTGGAGACCTTGTGGCCATTTTCCGCAAGGAAGTGCAGGAGTTGAATGGTGGCTGTGACTGCTAGTGGAGTGGTGTCGGCCGCCAAAAGGATGTCATCGACGTATTTTACTAACACCACTCCATCGGGTAACTGGACCTGATCCAGCTGTCTCTTGAGGGCCTGACTGTAGATGCTGGGGCTTTCCGTGTAGCCTTGGGGTGCTCGGCAGAACCTATATGAGCGGGCTTTTAGGGTGAAGCCGAAGAGATATCGGCTGTCTGGGTGGATGGGGATAGAGAAAAATGTGTTTTTGAGATCGATGACAGTGAAGGTGGTGGCAGTAGAAGGAATCAAAGTCAGGATAGTGGTGATGTCTGAGACCACGGGGTACTGGGGTACAACCACCTTGTTGATCTCTCGAAGGTCAATGATGAAGCGGTATGCTTTCTCATCTCCCTCTCCTTGTTTCTTGATGATGGGTAAGATAGGGCTGTTACAAACGTTGCTAACCACTTCCTCTACCACTCCTGCGTCTATCAGTGACTGAATAATCTTTACCAATGCCTTCTCGCCCTCGGGCGATATCCGATATTGTGGAAGTTTTGGGAGTATTGCGTCCGGCCGGACAGTAATGTGCACTGGGTCAATCATCATGCGCCCTACGTCCGAATCTGTCTTGGCCCACAGATACGGAGGCAGAGTGTCAAGCAGGGACGTGTCAGCGTCATTGATAGAAAACATGCGTCGGGAAGGGCAATGTCTAAGCAGAATGGGGTTGTCGTACAGGAAGACTCGAACTCCGTCTTGGGAACATCTAATGGTCGCTCGGAAGTGCTTCAGTAAGTCAAGTCCCATAATGGCGTCAGGAGTATTGGAGGAAAGCAAAAACGTTGTGTCAGTGGTATTGTTTTCTAAGTCGAAGAGGATCGGAGTGGACAAAGGGTTAGTGGAGGGCGTTCCATCGAAACCTATCGATGTCACAAGTGAGCCAGACAAGGGTGCCCTTGGAATCAGTCGTTTAGATAACGCACTACGTGTTGCGCCAGTGTCTACCAGAAATGGAGACTTTGTACCCAGGACCTTAGTAGTGATATAAGGACCTTGCTGGTCAACATAGAGCTCGACTGGATCCCTCCCTTGCCCTTGGCAGTCCTATGCGAAGTCGCGGGCATCGTCGCAGTCAGATTGCTGGTACTGGTTCTGTCTGGGTCGGTCAAATGTATTTGGTCTGTTTGATCTATCGTTAGTCGTGTCATTTGTGGGCCCCCGTTGCTGTCCTCTATTTCTTGGTCCACCCGCTACGTCCTTGGGGTCCCTATTTCTGTTCATTTCCAAAAGAACCGGGCACTGGGATTTCCAATGGCCGAATCCTTTACAGAAGGCGCACTGGTCCTCTCTAATGTCTGTACGTCCAATGTGGGGTGTCGAGGTGCGGTCTTTAGGAGGTGCGTTCTTAGGGACATTCGTCTGATAGTTTCCTTTGTATTGCTCTCGTCCTATAGTCACCCCTTGCAATTGTGCGATCATCACCCTCTCTTTTAAGTCCTTTTTCTTTTTCTCTGTTGCTCTATCGTTTTCATTTTTCTGGTGCTCGTAATATTGGGCCATCTGAAGGATAGCCGCAGGTTTGGAGGCCGCCCAACTACTCTCGCTGGCCTGTAGTTTCTGGGAGACCTCCGGTGACAAACCCTTAACATAATTCTGGACAAACAGATGGTGTCCGGTTGCAGTGGTCATGTCCTGGCCGCTGTAATCGGAGAACACCGTTTCAAACCGGGAGAAGTAGTCTGATACGTCCTCCTGGGGTTTCTGACGGCAAGCCGTTACTATCGACCAGTCCACTTTCTTTTCTGGAATCAGGGTTTTCAATTTCTGTACGATTTTATCTGAGAGGTCTAAAATGGATTTCAAAGGTTTCTGTCCAGGTTCTCGTTGCCTATCTATGCCATCGAGTTGTGACCAGGTATGTCCGAACAGCTCAAGGTGGTCGACTTTCCGGATTTGCTTCCACACATCAGCTGGTAGACATAACCCGAAAAACAAGTCGATGTCAGCCAGGGTCATAATCGTCGAACCTAGGGTTGTACCTAACTCAGTATAAAAGGCAGTGGGGTTTTTACGTAAATCGGGCAGAGATTTCCGGAACGTCAGAATATCTTGCCGATCCCATGGCTGGTAGACCCAGTTGTACACTACCCTCCCTCTTGCATCTTTGTGGTTGACTTCATTGTGAGTTCCTAGACCTCGTGGAGGAACCCAGTAAGGGGCAGCCTCTCTTATTGGCATCATGGCGCTAGCTCGCTCAGTTTGTGATTCGGTTGCTACAGGTGTCGTGGGTTTACCTTCCGATTCCTGTTCAGTGAGGTGGCGGAAAACCTCAAGTGTACGCGTAAGGAGGTCCGTCACATCACACTCGCCCTCATCCCCGATATCGACCTTCCTGTACAGAGTCGTTAGGCTCTCGGGACCTTTGTCTCGATATCGGTCCTCGTACGCATTCAAGACATGGTAACACAGCCGTACGGCAAAATGTCGTCTGTGGCTCCCTGTATACGTGTTGAACATGTCCGTGACGTGCTCTTCCCTTTCCTTTCTTTCTACCAATGTCCTCACTACCTTGTCAATCCTTGCTCGCTCATCCTTGCTTAATCTGTTCGTTCTTGTGGAATCTGCCTTCCGAGTCTCTGGGTCATCTAACACTGTCGCTTGTGCTGTACCTAATACAAGGGGCTCGGCCGGCACAGAGGCCACGGGGGCCGAAGCTCTGGTACTACTCTCGTCTGTGCTTGGGGGTGGTGGGTGCTGTGCTAAAGGTTGGGAATGGGCATATGGAGGGGGCATGTAGATGATCGGAGGACCTAACAAAAGATCATCGTTGGCCCGCTGTTTCAAGGGCAATTCAGGATAGAGCGTAGAGGGCGTTCTAACCGGACACTGGCTTGATGTTTCTACCTCTAGTTTCTGTTTGGCTTCCTCTCTTTCCTTAATCTCTTCTTCTAGTTTCTTAGCAGCTAGGTGGGCTGCCTTTCGCAGCTCTTTTCCCAACCTACTCTCATTTCTCTTTTTACGCTGTTCGGTTTCCTTGCGCCACATGCCGAGACTATCAAGCATAGTGGGCGTTGTCTTGTGTTTACCTAGGGCTGTTTCTAGCGCGCTTATTTTATCCTCATCGAAGGACCCTATCAGTGGCCACTGACTTTCTCGATCCTTTTTAGTATATTTATGCCACAGCTTGCTATACGCTATAGCGATCAATCCATGCTTCATGAACATGTCCTTATTAGGGGTGCCTTCCAGTGGAGCCGGAAGGTTCATCTCTAATAAGCGGTCCGGGCTAAACGGGCTACCAATCAGTGGGGAGAAGACAGGCATGACGGATTACAACGGGGACAAAAGTCTGCACTACCTATCTTATCACTGCGTGCAAAGACTAGACAGAATATTTCTATTCTTCGTTGTTTGCAGGCGGTGAATACCTCAAAAGAACCAATATCGAACAGTCAATGTTCGGTCAATCAAACAATCAATGGGGAGAATAAATAGGCACGACGGGTTACAACGGGGACAAAAGACTGCGTTACCTTCCCTTTCACTACCTGCAAAGAGAGAACCTGTTCTTCCCTGTTTGCAGACAGAGAATCTCCAGAGAACAATCCGCGAACAACAGTTCGGGCCAAACAATCAATCAGTGGGGGAGGAAGATAGGCACGACGGATTACAACGGGGACAAAAGTCTGCGTTACCTATCCTTCACTGCTTGCAAAGAGAGAGCCTGTTGTTTCTCCGTTTGCAGACAGTGAATCTCCAAACAAATTAACAAAAGAGTAATACTAGTATTTTCCAAACAATCAAACAATCATTTCGCAATTCGTCGTGTTTACACGAACTTACCCGGACCGCATGGACAGTTTCTTGTCTTCCGAATCCAGCGCCCGATCGTACTCTATTCTTCGTGATCCTTGCGGCACTCCTGATGGTTCCCAGTCAGGACCGTAGATCACTCGAGAGAGGTCTGTTCGGAACCAGTGAAGTTCGGATGATCGGCTATCAGACGAGGGTCTATCGGACAGGAGCTCTCCCGATCGTTGCAGTCGTTCACTCTGTCGTCGGGACCTCTCCCACTGGATCCACGAGTCGCTGACGGGCCCCACGTTTGGGACGCCGATTGTTGAAAAAGGTAGGGCCGATGACCTTTTTCTGAATTGCCCGGCGTTAGCCGCCTCTATACCCACTCAAGTTACCAAACAAAGAGGCAGGCGCTGGAGACTGGAAGGCAGGAAACAGAAGTTTTATTCCGACGGAGCAGAACACATCAAATCAGACAACAGGGTATCTTCTCGAGGTGCTCTAACCGCATCTCTGAGGCCTGGCCTCTTATACACAAGTTTATTGCTTTATTGTGTGACACACATCTCTGTCAATACTTTGATGTACGGAAAGACATCCTCGGAATCCCCGCTTCAGGCCCGTTCCCACACACATTTACAGTTGGAGTCCCCACCCCGGTCACAACAGGTGATGATTATCGCGCAGCTGGACATTCCGCCGATTCACGCAATGTATGAGGTTGATCGGATCTCATAGGGTGGGGGCTTTGATCAACTCGTGGATCCTTTGATGAGGGAAGCTTCCTACTGTACAGGGGGCAATAAACAGTATCCGCAGGGCCAGGTGGCGGCCTGGGAACGAGTAAGACAAACGGGGCACACAGGAAAGGGGGTTTTATCAAAGGACCCGGGACCATGAAAGGAATGAAGGGAGGTGTCGCGCTGGGAACAGGATGGGGTTCCGAGGCAGAGCTGCGCTGAAGAGGGGTTTATGACCCAAGGCATGTGAGAGCGGGGGCTGTCAGCATGCGGAGGATGCTTGCGAGGTCAGGAGAGGGAGAGAGAGACGCGCTGGCTATCAGCGATGGGCAGAGAGGCCATGGTACTAAAAATGGCTGTCGCTTACGCGCACGAATGGCCTCGAAAAGGGGGCAAGATGGCGCCGATAATGTTGACGCTGCAGCCTAAGTTTTAACAAGCTGGCAAAGCCCTGAGGATGGCGCACCGTCGGCACAATCGTCCCCTTCGCCTCCAGAGACCTGAGTTCCTCTGTGATGAACTCTTGACTTCGGCTTGAGAAATGGAGAGGAAAGGGAGGACGGGACTGACGAACAGGTTGATAAAACTCTAGTTTGAAGCCCTGAACCGTCTCCAGCACCCATGCATCGCTGGAGATTGATCGCCAGTTCTCTAGGAAAAGGCGAATCCTGCCCCCCAGAACAACACTGCATGCAGGAAGAATTCTCACCTGAAGTGGCGGAATCGTGGTAGCCGCCGGAGGATCCACCAGCACGTCCTTTTTTAAACTGGCCACGGCCTTTTCTGGAGGGATAGAAGTTCGAACGTGGGGTATATCCCGAATCCTGCTGACCTCCCCGCTGGGACTGGTACCCCTTCTGGGAGGGCTGTTGCTGACCACGGCCGGAGGAACGCCCCCTACTTCTTCCGGCCCTGTTGAAAACCGGACGAAAGGTCCGGCGCAGAGACGCCTGTGCCTTATCGAGGCCGCTGAAGGTATTCACAAAGTTGGTCAGCTCTTTTAAAAATGGATGTCCAAAAAGCAGACCCTGAGCCGCAGGGCCCGACTCTGAAGTAGCCAATTCTTGCAGCTTAGGGTCCAATTTCAGTAAAATGGAACGGCGTTGCTCGGCAGAGAGCGCACAGTTGGCATTACCCAACTGGCAAATGGCGCGTTGAGCCCAATTAATTAGCTCCTCCGGATCAACCATCCGATTGGTACTCTTTGCAAGAAAACCAAGGTCCAACATTTTGGTGAGGGGCCCCAAGAGATCCAAAACCTTGTCCTGGCAAGCCCGCCAGGACCTATCAAGACCCTTTTTGGGATCTTTCGCAAATTTGCGCAGGTACGTCGTCATGGTGGGATCCACCTCAGGGGTCTCCGCCAGATGATCAGCCAAGTCTGGTCGTGGGCATTCAGACCGGAGACGGGCACGCACCTCCTTTTCAAAGGGCTGACGTATGTGCTGCTGGACGTACTCCGTCACAGCAGGGGAAGGAAGCCAAGACGTGGACTGGGGGTGGACAATGTCCGCCGGCTCAAAAGTAAGGACAGGTGGATGCGTCAACGCATCAACAAAATGTTCTTTACACTTCTTCTTCTTGGGAGGGGGAGGGGCGGGGTCCGAGGACGAAGAGGACTGCAGCTCATCACTCTCGTCCTCCTCCACAATAGTGGTAGGCTTGGTAGATGATAAGGACTGTGCCAACTTCTTAAAGTCCGAAGCATTAGCAGGCGAAGAGGAAGAAGCCTTTTTAGCTGCAGGGACCCAACCCTGCTGTCTGGCATATTTAGTCAAGTGCCGCTTTAGAGGCGTTATAGCACGTACCAGAGCTTTATTCATGGAGTGTTGAACTCCCCGGTCTAAAGCCTCAACAAGATTCTGCTCCATGGTGTCCGGAGCCTCATCATCAAACTCCTCCTCCTCCTCATAATAGTATTCACTCATGGTTCACAGGTGTTGTGAAAATTATGCCCACAAAGGAGGAAGGAAAAAATAAATACAAGCCAAAGGCTAATGCAAAGGGGAGTGAAAGAACCCTCACAGCAAGCTCAACTGTAGAAAAAACTACAGGCAAAATACGATTAAAGAGTGGAGAGTCGGCTCACTGTATCAAAAACGTCACTCTAGGCAAAGCCTATGCAAAATTATTACAGCCGGAGTCTTTTTCCAGGCTCCGGCGTCAACAGGGGTTAATTCTGATGGCCGTGGGCACTAACGTTGTGAAAGACGTCTGTCAAGAAGCTTCGGTACAATGTAAACACGGAGCGCCGGAAATGGCACAACGTGCATGCGCGAAGACCGGCTGCCAAACAGAAGAGAGGAGAGCTCGCGCAAGCAGCGCGAGGCCACCAAAACCCCAAAGAACCACTCCACAAGCACAGAAAAGAGCGCAGGCACAAATCGCCCGGCTCCTGGAAGGAGTAACCTCGCTCCCAGCCACGAGTCGCCGAAAATCAAAACGGGAGCAATAAACACAACGCGGCGAAAAGCTCAAATAGAGCGCACTACTAGGCACACACAATGCAGCAATGTAAGCACAAGAAAGCGCAACAACAATGATAATAAGGTAAGAGCACTTAACTGGCTGCGGAGCAGCAAAGAAAGAGGAAGTGGGATTGTCTGTACGCTTATTTATACTACAAGACTCTATGGTTATCACCCAAGTGTTTCTGGGTAATGTGGTTTTTTACTTGGCTGCTGGGCATTTCAATAAAGAAATGAGACTAGCATAATCGGAGCCTCCTGTCCTGCAATAGAATTGGTTTAGATCAGCTGGAATGTTGACAGCTGAGTGTTCTGTTTGACAGTTGACACCTGTGGTCAGTTGAACTGAACGATTCCCAAGTACACAAGCATCGGTGTGTTGTGTGGTAATAAAGAACTTGTAACTTCATCTGGTTCCCGATTCATCTTTACAAGGACGCAGGTAATTTTTCCGACCAGCCCGAACATACACACTAGCCTGTACATTAGGAGAGCGAGGGTTGCTTCATGCCGCAGCCTGCGGTCTCCTAATGAGCGGGGAGTATCCCTGCTTAAACCAATCCTGGCGCTGCTGGAGCAGCGTCTGGATGGCTGAGAGGCATGCAATAGCGAGGCCTCTCCTGTGCAGTTCTTAGGCATTGGGTGCCGCGCGTGGTGGCACACTGGTGGTATGATGACCAATCACTGTGGCTTATGTGAAAGCCATGCAGACAGTGATCGGCCCAATTTCTACG